>NW_010162924.1:9692-71215 GCF_000695765.1 Mesitornis unicolor
GAGCAGTTGATTTTTTTGTTTTTTTTGAAACATAAATAATGTGGATGTTTAGAGGAAATTGTTTCATTATAAAGGAAAAAAGTACCAATGCACATGAAATATTAAATACGATTATCTGTTTTTCAAAATTAATTCCCAAATTTGATGCTATAAATTTTTAACAGTTGTGGGAGAGCTCCCAGAAGATGCTTCATTATGTCTCATTATTACAGCATATGTGAGGCCATAGTACCCTCGGTTGATATCGTTCCTTATTTAATCAAGAAAAATATGTTTTATGGCTGCACAGCTGGGTGACCTTATGTATCTATAGTTTTCTTGAGAAACAATCGTATCTATGCCCCATACTATCTTAGTGTGAATTTTGCTTCAAAAATTCATAAACCAGACTTTTTTTAGTTTCTTGACTACTTGATAAAGTTTAAGGTCAGACCACAATTTTGCCTAGTGCTTCTCTGGATTTTCTTAATAAAAGGAAGTTGTTTTTTGGGGTTTTTTTGTGTTTTTTTTTTTTTTAAATTTTGCAAGGCCAAATGTGATTGCAGGCTTTTAGTACTGCAGCACAAGAAAGGCAGAGTCCACGCTGGTGGGTGTGACAGGTTTGCCATCAGGCATTTCATTGTATGTTTTTTAAAAAACAATCTCCATTTTAAATTATGTGTTTTTCATTCGTTATGTTATTTAATACCTAATATTTTTATTGAACAAGTTGTATCAGGTCTCCTCTGGAGCTGCTATCAAATAGCAGTTTAAAAATTATCTAGCTTTAGGTGCTAGCTTTAGTTAAATATCTGCCCTGCCAGGGGAGACACTGTGAGGAAGACTTGGTTAGCTTTATAATTTCAGTGGTAATGTTTAAATAACTTTGCAGGCATGAAATATCCAGGAAGGCTGCTGTAATCTCTAGGGGCTTCTTAGAGTGAATTAATGCCCCAATACTCAGGGAATATTTACAGTTTAATAATTGAGGAAGGTTGATTAAATGTACAAAGCATTTGAATACTCATTTTAAGCTCACGTTAATTCCTGACAAATTAAAGTATCTTGGCATTTAGAGAATTACAAACTTCTAGCAGTAAGTTTGGGCCTTAAAGCAGTGTGCTTATTTCACGTGAAACAGAACATTAGGGTTCACAAGGTTGTGGTGTACGTGGCTTTATTTAGTCATACTGAGTCTCATCAATCGTGGTAGTGCTATCTGAAGATTTGTGAGTACCTTTCTCCCCAGCCTACCTGCTTGGTAGAAGACAACTGGAAAAGTTCTTGTTTTATTGTAACTATGGGGGTCATTTCTGCACACAGACATCACGGCTGCTGATCTTTAGCAGGTCTAGGTAAGAGTATCCCAACTATTTTTAAAAGTTCTATATATAATCAGGGGAAGCAAGGCTGGATCAGATGGTGTCACTTTTGCTTAGGTCACTCTTGGTGGATACTTGTCAAACTCTTCCTTGTGTTCTTGCTCGTGACTCTGCAACTTCTGTAGGCAGTCCTTTCCAGTGCATCACTATCTATACCATTATGCCACTGAAACATTTTTCCCTGGAATCTTATTTTTTGTTGCAGCTTTAAGCCTGAAAATAGATTACTTTTAGTGCGGAGGAGAAGAGAGGGGAAAGCTGTTATGCCATTCACAGTGTCTTATCTGTGAGAAAAGCAGGTGCCTGTGAAGCAGCCTGCAAGGCTAATGATGAAGGATCAGGACACATAAGAAAATCATAAACTCATTAGTTTTTTCCAGGCTGCTCAACCTGGTTTTGCTTTTGTGGCCAAAATGTCTGTAAAGGAAAGTACACCTGAATTTCTGGAGAGAGACAGGTGACAGCAGTACTCCTGCCTGCTCCTTTGTGAGTAAATCTTCCCTGGGTGCACTTGCCCTGAAATTACAAAAGGGTGCAAATGGCTGTCTCCTCCTCATCTGTGGGAATAAATCAGACATGAGAGTTGTAGGCTTGGCAGTTAAGCATTTCCATTTGTAGAACACTGACATACTAATGATGGTAATTTTGCATTTGTTACTACATGCCTAATCTAATTAAGGGTTTTTTTAGGGTACAGTTGTTGTTTTCTGTATTTAATTATGTAAGCACCAGGTGCAAATGTTAACAGTAGCTGAATTCAGAAGGAAACCTTTTATCTTTGTGTTATGCAAGACCTTATTTCTGTATCTTTAATTTTGCAGTTAAAAAACTGTATACAGTATTTGGTTGTTCCAAGGGGTTATGTTAACATTTCTGATTGATATACATAGGAAACGCTAATGAGGACTGAAAGTTCATATTACCTTTAGTTTAAATGTTTTTAGAACTATTTATGAGCACTACATTTTTGGTTTCAGGTGTTGCAATAGTTCAGACTCCTTTTCCCAGATATACTGCTGATTTTGAGGGCTGGCAGACTTCTCACACTCCGTGACAGATCTGCCCCTGTCTATTTGAAAAGGTCTGAACTATGTAGGGGTCTGTTGTCTGAATCTGAATTTCATGGAGCACTGGTAAAACAGCTTCTGTGACTGCCAGCCTGGCTGTGAACATTTTGCCACCATTCCATCCGTGCTTGTTCAAACATTGAAAGAGAGTTTCCAGTAGAATTCTTTGCCTTGAATAATAAACTCAAGTAATATTTTTAAAGCTCAAGGACCTGAGCTTTGAAATGATGTAAAAGACTGCTTGGAGGCAAGTGACTCTCAAAAGGTTTTGAAATTACAAGGTTAAATTTTTAAAGAGAGTGAGTTGCAACAAAGTTTTCAATCTGAATATTAGTAGTTGTTTTAATTTATTAAGTAAAACAATAAGTAAAACTTGTATTTTCTGGTTTCATGTCATTCATTAGTAATCTATATTTACATGAATTTGGCATTAAGTATAAGAGAAAAATTAGATAAATGATTGATGTCTGTTTGTTCTAAAGCGTAAAGTATCCATAAAACATTCCCATTACTAATGTACGAAAATTGTCTACAGAAACATTTTTCAGTCTTTTTTAATTTGTTAATGACTATACATATTGTAGTGGAAGTATGGCCTGTATGTACTGTGAGTTTAAGCCTGCTGCCAGTGTGCCTTCTTATCTGAGATACCTTTTGTGGATTCCTTCAAAATAGGATTTTAAGCCCTCCATGGACCACAAGTCAGTAGTAGTGACCTGAAATATGCTACCATTCACGTAAGGTTCCCCCCAAGATCTTGTGCTTAATGATCACTTTTCATTGGGCTATGAAGTATGGTTTTACAATTGGACTGTTTTCAGTATGGAAACCTAAAAGTTAACATTTATACTGGTGTAAGATTGACAGTGTCAGTTTTCATTCTAGATCCAGGTAAACAAAGAAGCTGTGTCTGCTCGTTGTTGGAAATGAAGCTTTCCAGTGTTGTTAATGGTAGAGATTTCCCCCATTCCCCCCATTCCCACCATTATTCTTGGAGACCTCTGTTATTTCAAGATCAGTTTGTTAGTTACCCTTCAAGCTTTTAATTCAAACTCCACTCCTTTGATGGGTTATCACAAAATTTGTTCAGAGGGTTCCGTTTTTTAAAATGGTCTTTCAACTACTACTGCTTATGCATTGCATCAAAGAAAATTGGTTGAAAACTTTAAAACCACAAATAAAATATACATCAATGGGTTACAGTAATGGATGATAACACAGTGTTTCTTCAGATAGAGCCCTTTAGGAGTAGAAGACCATGTTTGAGGTGGTGTGAGAAATAGTAAGCTTGAATTCTGAGAACAGCTTGCTAAAGTTAGTAGTGAGGTTTTACTAAAAATGAATTTTTCAAAGATTAAAATAGGTGTGTTCAGTAGTTCATAGAAGTCTTCAAATCAGTATCAGGATTAATTCTTTCTGGCAACGAAGCCTGCACACTGATGAGAATAATATCTTGTTACTTAGTTCCTATACCTTTTTTGCTTTTGGTTTAATTTTTCCATTATTCTTGTTCCAGGTGTTGGGTTTTTTCCCCCAGAAGTGCAGTGTTTTACTTGGTTGATAATACACAGGCTGAGATATTTCAGAAGTTGGTATCTGTTTCCATGTAGGGATGCTTGGAAAAAAAGAAAAGAAGACTATCTTGCAAAAAATATTCTGGCCTCATTAGGTGCAAAAGTGTCTCAAATGGCCCTTAAGCAACACATTGGCTTCTCCAGCTTCTCAGCATGAAAACATGTCTAAGTTGTATTGTCTCAGGACAGTGAACAGCTTGCTTCAGATCCAGCAACTGTGTTTATTCTTTGGTTTTGGTTTTTCTTCCAAATGAAAAATGTCGTTCTGCATTGTTTACATTTACATCTCAAAACAATTAAGCTAAAACAGCTTCATAAGATTTGAAGCTGGCTTTCTCTCAGGGAAAGCTTTACATTTAGTTTTCAGAGTTGTGCAGTAAATAGACTTATTTTTGTTTTTTTCAAGCTGGTACAGTTGTGTATGTGTTCATCTTTCTGAAGAGGTTTGAATGCTGTTGATTTTGAATTGTGCACATTGACAAGGAAACTTTCCATAATTTCTATATAGTGCTTTAATTATCTTTATGAGAAAAACAGCTAACTTATTTATTATATCTTTGGGGATCTCACTGAAATACCTTTTTCATGATGAAGTAAAAGCTTTCCTGTCTTTGGTTACAGGATCAGGTACAAACAAAATTCCGAGATTTTACTCCTTGTATTTTCTTTGTCCTTGTACTATACCCATCTGTGAAATACATGAACTTCTCTAGTCTGAACTGAACTTGATTTATTACATAATTCTATTGTACTAGTGCTTAGTCACAGATATACTACAATATGTAGGGAACTTCAAACAGACCTAGTGTGTGTTTGTAGGGGACTGTCCTGTTCTCTTTCATTCCTTCTCCATTTCTATGTTTCATCAACCTACTTCTGCATCGTCATGATACATGTTGCTAAGTGTGAAATCCAATATTTCTTTGCTCCATGTTACAATAACTGGCATTTCTTTCTCAATAGGCAAAGCTTTAAAAGTAATTTTCCCTTAGGGCAAGCCACTGGGGCAAAAATTTAGAAAAGGCTGTAAAGCTTAAAACCTTCTCAGCTTTCTCATTTCTGGTTACTAATTCTGTTTTCTCCTTGTGGGATGAAAGGGGACACCTGAGGTGATGTCATGGTTTGAGCACAGTGGGCAGCTGAGCAGCATGAAGATGCTCTCTCACTCCTCTCTTCCTTACAGAGAGTGCCTGTGCTGAAACAAAGGACAGGGAGGGTTCAGGGAGAAAATAAAACAACTTAAGTTGTTACCAGTAGCATCAGAGTAGAACAGTGAGAAATACAACCAAATCCTAAAGTCAACACCTTCCTCCATCCCTCCCTTATTCCTCGGCTCAGCTTTGTTCCTGGTGTCTTTACCTCCTCCCACCCTGCTCAGCAGTGCAGGGGAATGGGGGTTTCAGTCAGTTCATCCCATGTGGTTTCTGCTGCTCCTTCCTCTTGAAGGGTGGGGAGGCCTCCTCGCATTCATCCTCTACTTCCACATGCTGTCCCTCCCACAGAAGACAGTCCTCCATGAATTTCAATGGAGGTCTGCCCATGGCTGCAGTTTCCTCACAGACTGCTCTGGTGTGAGCTTCCAAAGTGCATGGTGCAGTCCTTCCCACAGACTGCTCCAGCACAACTTCCCATGGAGTCACAGCCTCTTCGGGGGCAACCACCTTCTCATGTGGATCTCTGCTCCACCACTGAATCTCCGTGGGCTGCAGGCAGGTCGACCTGCCATCCCACCATGGGCTACAGTGGAACCTCTGGTCCAGCACACCTCCTCCCCGTCTCCTTTTTTCTTCACTGACCTTGGTGTCAGCACAGGTGCTCTTCTCACATCCCACTCCTCTCTCCACTGCAGATTTCTTCTGCAGGTGCTTGAACTGTTCCTGGCTCTCTTGGGCTGAAGCTACAGTGGGCCTTGAGCTTAAATCAGGGGTGTCCTGGGCCCACACCATTTGCACCGGGGCTGTGCTGGTTGGGGCAGGGCAAAAGGGAGGGCCATGCACTGCACCCCTCTTAAACACATAATTTGGGTGGTTGCTCATTAGCTTGGCCTTGGTCAGAGATGGACCTAAAATTGGAGCCACGGGAGCTTTTAGCAGCTTCTTACAGGAGCTATCTCACTAGCCCCTCCCCTGCTACCAGAAAAAAATCCAAACAAAACCCTCAGAAACGCAGTACAGGTGGCTGTACAAATGAGCTGGCTTCTGTATGCTGTTTCTTTCTCCTGCTATTCCTTAGCAAGGGCAAGGCCTTGTTTCAGCCAAGAACACGAAGTGGTTTGTACTGGATGTGCTATACATGCTGTGCACACATGAGACTGAACATATCAGAACTGTTATGTAGCTACTTATATGACTGTCTGCCATTATGATCTGCCATCCAGGACCGTATGAAGACCTTCTAAAAGCATGAGCAACATACAATATCAGTTTTTGTATCTTTTGTATATTCTTCCCTATACATAATACTGCCTGGGTTCTTTGAAGCAGGAACAATCCCTTACAGTGTCTCTCTCATCCTCTGACCTGAGCAGGTTACAGAATCACTAATAGGAGTTGGAAGAGACCTCTGGAAATCATCTAGTCCACTCCCTCTGGTAAAGCAGGTTCACCTAGAACAGGTGAGTTTTTAATATCCAGAGAAGAACACTCCATAGCCTCTCTGGGCAGCCTGTTCCAGTGCTCTGGTACCCTCGCAGTGAAGAAGTTTTTCCTCACACTCAGGTTGAACTTCTTGTGTTCCAGTTTGTGCCTGTTGCCCCTTGTCCTGTCACTGGGCACCACTGAAAAGAGTCTGGCCCCCATCCATCTGACATCCGCCCTTTAGTTATTTATAAGCATTAGTACGTTACCCCCTCAGTCTCCTCTTTTCCAGGCTAAACAGACCCAGGTTTCTCAGCCTTTCTTCACAAGAGAGATATTCCAGTCCCCTCATCATCATTGTAGCCCTCTTCTGGACTCTCTCCAGTAGTTCCTTGTCATTCTTGAAGTGGGGAGCCCAGAATTGGACACAATATTCCAGATGTGGCCTCACCAGGATGAAGTAGAGCAGGAGGAGAACCTCCCTCAGCCTACTGGCCACACTCTTCTTGATGCACCCCAGGATGCCATTGGCCTTCTTGGCCATGAGGGCACATTGGTGGCTCATGGTTGTCCTGCTGTCCACCAGGACTCCCAGGTTCTTTTCCCTTGAGCTGCCCTCCAGCAGGTCACCCCCTAACTTGTACTGGTGCATAGAGTTATTCTTCCCTAGATGCAGGACCCTATACTTGCATTTGTTGAACTTCATTAGGTTCCTCTCTGCCCAACTCTCCAGCTTGTCCACATTGCACTGCCTGGCAGCACAGCCTTCTGGAGTGTCAGCCACTCCTCCCAGTTTTGTAACATCAGTTCCCTGTTGAAGAGTCTCAGAGTGTTTTCATACTCCTCTTACTTGCCAAGAGACAGAACAGGTATGAAGCAGGGCAAATCTGGGCTCAGTCCCTTGCAGATTGAAGGAGTCCCTAATTTTCCTTCAGATGCTTGTCATGCCTTTTCCTGTAGTTTGTCCCTACAGAGCTCGGGGGCAGCCCGCTTCCTGGATTTGCTAAGTGATGAGCAGAGGCAGGCATCAGGCTGTGAAAAAGGTGATCCTGTTTCCCAGGGCCAGTGCTATCACTTCTGATGTTCCCTGTGCCCCTGCTTCCTTCCTCCAGCAGCAACACTTGAGATCAGCATCATTCCTCCACTGGTTTTGCAAGCGGTGCACACAGTTCTGAGGTTTGCTGTCAGCAGGGGTTGAGAGGGCACCAGGCGGGATATAGCCACTGTTGCATATACAGTTCAGAATAATTTTCTGCGCCTCTGATAATTCTTGATGTGTTTTATTCATTTCCAGTCTAATCAAGTTAAATGTTTTACCACATTGTCATTCTTCAGACTTTTTACAGAAGGCAAGTGTAATCTTTAAAAAAAAAAAAATCCCCTTTAATCTTTCTGGGGAGATCACTTTATTCATGTGTAGTGACCTGGCTCAACATTTGATAACTAGTGTGTCACTGAAAATTCCTCATTACGGTCCCAGCTTGCAGACCACCTGGAGTGCTTCATTATTAATGTGAACTTCAGGTTAAATTTTTTGATCTGTGCAGGTGCATTTGCACTATTCATTGCACGCTGGTGGCTCATTCTTCATGAAAGGACACGAGTACATGAGGCTGAATATGTCTAAAGGCATATGGAGCACTTACTATTTTGACACCAGCCATATGAGGACTGTAAAGACGGAGGCTTGAGTTCTGCATTGATAATAATCTAATCTTTGCTTTCCTTGGCAGTTATTCTTTTTTATACAGGCACTTAATCTCAGTGCCTGGAGAAAAGAAGTAGAGAAGTCAGAGAGGGGAGGATAAAGGGGAAGCCACACTCCAGTTAAAGCCAGTAACATAGGAAAAGCTTAGTTCTTATTTCAGACATGAATGTATCTTTGGAGGAAGATGATAGTTACATGGCAACCAGGCACTGCAGAGCCCTCCAGATTGCTACTGGTTGTAGTGTAAGATGTAAGTAATCCTGTTGATGCAGCTAGGATACTGTTAAGATGATGAGTTCAGTAAAAATCTTGCATCTCCTTGATGGAAGCTTAATTTTGACTGTTTATTCTAGTAGTTACTTAAACCACCTAAACTCCACCTGCCATCCATCTTTGCCTCCTGAAATCAAATAAGTCACCTACTGAACTAAATCTCTGATCTTGTTTGGTTTATAGTCTAAATAAATAAAAAGGCAAAAGATAACAGATTCTAATGTCGCATAAAGAAGAACAGAGCTCTGTACAGTTGAAGGGTTATTCATTGTTTTCCCTGAGTTTTTGTTTGTGGGTTATTTTTCCCTTTTTAAGAGGGAATTTCTTTGAGGACTTCTCTCTCTCTCCCTCTGTCTTTTGTTTTGTTTTGTTTTGTTTTGTTTTGTTTTAAAGGAAATAGGGGAATAGCAGAAGTGGGAGGAGAGGTGGATTCATAGGAGCAGTGGAGCTGGAAGGACAAAGGAAGACAGGCTGAAAAGGGGAAAAGATTGGTTACAAGTGTGTGAAAGGGAGTGGGAAGAACAGGAAATCTGAGTGTGGGATTGAGAGCACTGAGAAACGTGGGCAGGAATAAATTGGACGGGGAAAGAATACTCCTGAAACGTTGTTTTCTTTAAAGATGTTAGCCTTCTTACAGTAAGATAGCCTCCACTTTACTCATTCAGGACCAGATCTTGACATACTGTACCTGCTTAAAACAAATAATAAAATACATTAATTCTTTTCTTACGAATATCTAAAGTACCAAAAGGTGCTTCCTCAACAGCATAGTATTTTAAACAAACATCTCTCTCAAATGCTGAAGGATTAAGGGTTTTAAAATGTTATAAAATTGTATATTATTTGTGTAGTTGAAATCTTCCTAGCCATTTTACTCTTATCTGAATATATGCTGATTGTTTTTTCCTTGCATATGTAAAGAGCAGTGCCCTGCTTTTCTAACAGGGTATGGTAGCGCCTACTTTAGTTGAGTTGGAAATAGCTTATGGTCTGAAAATGGAAATGTGAATTGCCTCCTGGGTAAAATTTCACTTTGGTGATGAAAGACTGTTTTGAATTGAAAAGCCAATAGAAAATCAACAGATTTTTATGACACTGTAACCACCACAGACTAGAATTTCATAGGAATAACCATTTTGGAAAATTAAAATTTTATTCATAAACCTAATCCATACAGTAGCTCTGTTCAGTTATGTGTGAATGCAACAAAGTTGACAAATCAGACTTAAGGTTATTTTAGATTAATGTTTCTGGTTCTGGCCAGTATCAGTAGAAGGTGAAATCTCTTTCTAATATGACTTAGCTGCCCAAAATTTTAGTTTTCCTTTCTTTAAAGAAAAAATAATAATAAAAAAAAATTAGATCTCTAGGCACAGATTTTATACATTTTCTGTTAATACAGTGATTTTTGGCTTTAGGAGTTGTTTTCAGATATGTGAATATACCTATCTTGTAGCATTTTAAGGTGCTAAATTGCCATTTAAAAGATGAAAGAAGTATAGAATTTATTGAATAGTTTAAAATGAATTAAATATACTGATGAAAGTTATTTAATATCTGTTATAATTTTTCATTTACACTTCAAATATTTTTGGGAAAACATCCAAGAATTTGTATGGTTTATTTAAAATGTGTCTGGTGAATGTCCCATGTAAAATAAATTCTTTTTATTATTATTATGGCATTTTGGAAAATTACATATTTAATAGTGAAATGCTTTGCTTATGTACTTATATAACACCAGTGTATAATATGGCTCCACAGGTCTTTAATTTATTATAAAGATAGGACTTTAATGACAAAATAATGGCTCTGATGTATCTGTAACTTTCGGATTAGATATTTGAAAGCTATCATATCTTTCAACTCTTCCTTATGTGATGTGACATTGCTGCCCCAGACATTTTTTACTGCATGAGCAATCAACATAAATGAAAACTAGAAAGCATTCATGTTAAGACAAGAAGCAGTGTTACTTTCAATAAGATGACTTCAGGAAACTGTCACACAGGTATTTCACTGGAGACATTCTGGTTTGACCTTGAGCTCACCATTCCTTCTTTTTTTTTTATTATTAAACAGAGGAGAAGGGGTTTGTAAAAGCCCTCAAGAAAACTGACAGTTCCTTGTAGAATGTAGCTCTTTCTAATTTCCATATATTTTCCTGCAGGAGAATGGCTCTCTAAGAGCACATTAGCCTTCAACCTTGGCAGGTGTAGAAGTAAATCTGCAGTATTATGATTGAAATGTTATACCTACTTATTCTGAAACTGACATGATAGGTGACAAATGACAAGAGGCATTACAGGGTCTTGTGAAGTCTTTGTCATAATCTCTTTTCTCCTAACTTTTAGGTGGTGTAGCAAAGAGAATCCTTCTCCAGGGATTATTAACGCTACCTGCTACAAAATTCCTTTGGGAAGGACCAGAGTGCTTTGGATTCAAACAGTGCCTTCAAACAGTGGCACAATCTCTGCAGATACTGTTATGACTGCTTTAGTTTTTTTATAAGCTAGTCTTTGCACAGTGAAAATGTATTATTAAGGATATAAATGCTGTTTCTCACACTTCCATGTAAAATATATATTAATTTTTAATTAATTCCTTGAATACTTGTGTTTCACAGGATTTAGACATGCAGTCAGCTGCAATGAATTGTGCAGCAAGGTTTAACTGGTCTCTAGGTTGAGGGCTTGCCCATTAGTTTTGGTTAGCACAAATAAAAAGCTTTATCTCCATTATACAGGATTTTTTACTTGTCTTTCTTCTCCAGCACCGTTTCATGTTTTTTGTAAGTTTTACCTCATGTCTGGTTCATCCAGAAGGCAGATGCTTCCCTCAAGACCGCCTGTGGAAAAATTATTTCTCCCTTTGGTAGACTGCTTCTGTTCTTCCTCTCTTCGGCGGCTCCTGTACATTTGCTAGGAGGGAATAAACCCCCTTGCTGGTGGCTATGGGGTGTGTGACTCATCCACTGCAGGGAGACGACAGGTACCTAACAGGAAGCCCAAGCACCAAGTTTGACCCCAGTTCATCTGCCATTCCCATGTTGGCTTTTGGACTTTTTCTAAAGACAGCTGAGGGAAAGGTGTGCCTCCTTTTAATTGGCAAGGGACACTGATACGCTTCCTTCCTTGCTGGAACTGCCTGGAGCAGAACAGGCAGAGCAGAGAAACAGGAGAAGCCCTGGGCTCTTTTCATCTCGATCCCCCTGGAATCAGGGGGTGAATCTGTCCCTTTGTATTTTTGAGGGAAGTGAGTGCTAATTGATTTGGCAAGTGATTACATGCTCAGATGAGATACTGGAATGTATAGTTTGATTTGTATTTGGTACCACAACAGTGCCTAGGAGTAGTTTCATACAGTACTATGAAGATTGTAGTCATTATAGGAGAATGTGTACATGGAAATCACCTGTCTGAATGTCTTTTAGAACCTTATTCAGCATCGTATCTTTTAGTTTGGTTTTTTTGGGGGGAATTTTCTGACCTTGCACTTGCAAAAACGGAGTGCTGCAGTTTAAGTGCTGGCCAGAAGGACCAGTTTCTAAATAAACAATATCAAAGGGCACTGAAGTTAATTGCCTTTTGAGGGTGTATTTGTCCTTTCTAAACTCAAATGCCATAATATGTACCTAAGCCCTGAGAAGGTTTCAACTCATCAAGAAAAGTTTTAAACAAATACTTTGGTTGGTTGGCCAATTTATATGATGGAGGAGGTAGCTTCTGTGAACATGAATCCTAGAAGGTCTTCTTTCTACATATATGCTCTCTCTCTCTCTAAACATAAATCCTCCCAAGACCTCACTAGCCATGTTTTGTTCTTGGCTGGCCATTTTGTCCTGCCATCCCCTGTCTGCCCCTTCACTCATCACAGCATATTATTTAGAGGGTCAAGCTTACACTGTTGAGGAATCTGTAAACTCCTTTAAAATGAGGCTGCTTTCCACAATTTTGAACTTTGAAACCTAAAAGAAGATAGTATTTTGCACACTTTTTAGGCAATACCTAGATGCTGTTTACTACTGTTACTGATTACTAATGCACATGTGTTTCTTGAAAAGTAATTTTCAGTAATTGAGGCATAATATACTATGGGTCATTGTTTTGCTTTTAGTTCAGAAGAGGATTTTTGTATAAGAGTCTTCATAAGCCATCATTATGATGTGGAGTGAATATATTAAGTTGTGATTTCTAAAGTAGACTCCAATATCTGCTCAGAAATTGAGAAGTTAAGGCTATTTAAAACAATTCTTGCATAGTAGTTTCATCAGCAGCTCTTAGCTTTGGTGAAAGCACAGAGTGGGAAGGGTTGGTTGTTTTTTTTTTTTTCTCTTTCACATTTCAGTTTGCAAGAAGTGACTTTCTGATTAAGGACATTGCTTTTCCAGAACAGAAATAATAGTTTTGTAAGTTTTGTTCCCATCAAGCCACTAGTGAAAACAAGGTTTTTTTAGGAATACAGGAACTAATAAAACCTTGAGTTCCTTTGAAGTTGTGGCTTTAAGTTGATTGTGAGCTCAACCAACCCCTTTCCCTTGCAGTTTAAACATCTGAAACCTGAGAAATAATTACTTATTACTATTTGTTTGACAGAGACTTAACTGGATATTACCAGATTTAAACTTCTGGGTCTGTAAATGGAGCAAAGAATGCATAGTCTTAAGCTGAGAGAGGTGCAGGTTGATAAACCAAAGGCAGCCCAAATATTAAATACGAGCTTGAGTGTGTTCCCTGTATTCATAGAAACATCAATGAAGAGGAGGGTTGAGCTGATGTAAATGTAAAACGTTACTGCTAAGCTGAGGTGAGTCTGAATCTCTCTGTTGTCTGCAAGTCACTTGGTGGCAGTGGCCTGAGGCATAGGTAATCCCTTGACACTGACTTTCTTCATGTTAGGTGCATGTGTGTGTGTAACTATCTATCTGTCTAAATCTTTGTGTATATATATTCATATAATAAACACCAATATAAGGATAGGAATTTAGCAGATTTCATTTCCGTTTTCATGCTCTCACTTTTTTAACAGCTGTAATAATTGCAAAAGGATGTAGCTGTATTAGCATGAAATGAGGGTTACACATCTTCTATAAAATATTTGAGGACTGTTGGTTAAAAGCATCTAAAATGGCTAACTTCTGTGACTTGCAAGAAGTGAGAAACACAGTTCAACAAAAAACTTGATGAGTGATTTGAGGTGATGGATGGACACTAAAATTATTGACAAGCTGTTCAGCATGGACCTGATGTTCTGAAGTCTCAGAACAATATAACTTTTGGGATTGGACCTTTTTGTTTGTTTACTCTATCTCTAGAAGCCAAGTTCTGGGTCTCTCTGAGAGGTCAAAAGACCACTTTAAACTCCTCTCAGGGAAAAATTACATTGATCCTCAGTGGGTTAGTGTCTCCGTACTGGTGTGGAACCCACACAGAAAGCAGAATTCTGTTATATTTCACTTATGTTTTGTAACAGTCTCTCCCAGAACCTCTTGAAATACTAGTGGTAATATAAAATACTGAGATTCTTTCCAGATGTATATGGTGATGTCCATATATCAACATACATTATTTAGGAAGAGAGGATGATTCATGGATGAATACCAGAAAATACTACAGGATATATTGTTGCTCTTATTTCCCCAAGTCAGAGCGAAGGAGGATAGTGTGTCTTCCCTTTCCTTCTCCATGGATAATGTAGGGGAAAAGGGAGATATCTGCATGGTTTGAGAGGAAATGGGCTTCTTATTAGAATAATGGTATGAATAAGATGAAAGGGAGTATGTGTGGTACTTGAATGTTATCTGAGTTGCTGCTGGGTCATGGAATGAAAGGGAGGCCTTTTGGGAGGAAGCTGCGAGACAATGCAGCCTTTCTGGGCTCAAGATCATGGTCTTGTATCTGGAATGATCTCTGGAAGTATATTTCAGGAAGTAACTTATTTTAAACATCTCTGACATGTTGAAGCAATCAATGTTTTCATTTGGTTTTGTTGACAAACCGTTTGCTTAAGAGTATGCTGTTGCAGTGAAGGCAAGCCTGTAGCGCAAACTTGCAATTGGCTGAAATGTGGTACATTTTAAGAAATCTATAGCTCTCTAATGACATTCACAAACAATAGCAGGCATGATTATGAGCAAACCAAAACCAGTCTCTACTGGTCAGTTCCTATGTGTGTAGAATTTCTCTCTGTGTTATCTGTGTGCTAAAAGGTAACTTCCTTTGTATAGTATAGTAAATTTCTTTTAACAGATAGAGTGTATTAAGAGGACGGCGGACATATCTCCATTGCCAGTCTGGAATGTGCAGTTTTTAAAACACAAGGAAATGTCTCTTCACTTGAAAAATAAAAATATCCCTTGAAACGTAGGTGGGGAACATAATTTGTTCCTTTACTCCATACAGATATTTTGATGACCAAATCAAATGCAGAATTCCTGCATTTTGTTTTTCATTAGAGTTGTGTGTCTGTTCCCTTACCTTAGTGTTTAACACGTCATGATACCTATGATAATCTGTGTTGGAGTAATTTATTTTAAATCTTAAAAGGTAATGAGAGTACTGATGTTCACCCAAGTTTCTTTGACACATACATATCTCTCTTCCATAAATGCTGTAAATAACAAAAAGCAAACCATTCTGCATTTCATTGATGTACCTCAGCTTTGTTATTTGAAGTTCCTGTCTCGTATATGTAATAAGTGAAAAGGAAATGAGACTTTGGAGGAGATAATGTAAGCACACAGTATTTCTGTGGTTTAACTGAAATGAAATGAACACTTTGTTTTGTAAAAACCTTATTATTGCTGTACTTTCCATATATTGAGAGTCTAACTCTGGCTTGGTCAAGCTTGTAGTATCTCCATTATTTCAAGCATCAGATTTTATACAGTTTAATATCTCATATGTTTGTTACCTTTGAGATAGGGACAATTTAATTATCAGTACTTCAGATTTCTTTATGAAGGTGTGTTCTCATTACAAGTGCTGCAAGTAGGTAAAATAAACTGAGAACTATGAATAGAGTAACTTAAACTTATCATAAAAGCTTGCAAATCAGTGCAGAGGCCTCCCCAGTTGTAACCTGGTCTCTGATTCTTAGCTCTTTTGTCCCAGATTATTTTCCCATCCTTTCATCTAGGAGTTCTACCAAGTTCTTGTTTCTGTCTAGTTTCCCTCCCTTGCCCCAAGCTGTTCTAATTCAGTCCTTAGATTAAATAGTCCAGGCATGTTCTTGAAAGTATTGCATTTTCCTGACTGAGTATTCTTCCTTTTTAAAAAAAAGAAAAAAAAATCCAAAGTGTAAAATTTCAAATCTGGTGAAGTTATGAACAAAACTCTGGACATTGTAACAGATTTAAATTTTGTTTTGTTGTACTGATGCATTTCATCCTTCTTTGCATTGCAAGTTCCAGACTGAAAAAGAGATTTGTATCTTTGTTCTGTATATCTTGCCTTTGAATACTTAATTACTGTCAGTTTTGACAGCTACCTGTTTATATTATCATACAAAACTGTGATTCCAGAGTGATCATTATTTCATGTTTTTATCCTTCCTTTGGGCAGTTGGGTTGGGCATTGATAACTAAACCTGTTCACTCAACCAAATGCCTATCAGCCTCACTTATTTTCAGTTCTTGCATTTTATTTTGAAAAACGGAAAAAAAACCCCTCTTCGGTTTCAAGTCTAATAAAATAGCCTAGTCTTAATCAGTGAGTAGCATATTTAGATTAGCTTCATAATCTTAACAGGAGGAAGTATTTGTGGTGTATTTTGTGCATGTCATCTTTAGATGACGTAGACCACTTTGCAGGAATTGCCTTGGTCTCTTGGTGGCAATTAAGAAGCTTTCTCTACTCTTGCCGAATGTAAAAACTAGATTAAAGGAAGTAAATACTTGTTTCAAAATACTTTTTAATAATTTTAATTTTTTAAATAATTTTAAAATAATTTTATTTTAGAAATTTCACCTACACTGTCAATGTTTCACACAGACTTTTTTTTTAAAGAAGTAAATATGGAATTAGTGCTATGCTATCTAGTTCATGTCTGCTCAGAATGATAAACAGTATATATAGACCTGGAGTGCTGTGTCCAGTTCTGGACTCCCCAGCACAAGAGAGATATGCAGCTTAATTGGCTTCTGAAGGTTTTCCTGTAGTCTGGAATATCTAACGACCTCCACACATCTAACAGCTACAAGGAATTTTGTGAAGATTGGCCCCAGGTTTTTAAAGATACAGAAGTCCTAGTGATTAAAGTGAAATACCTTTCTCATGCTGGAAAAGGATTCAAGATGCCTTTTTAGCACAATTTCTCAGTTTGCTTCTCATGCACAACAGTTGGTTTAGAGAGGAGAGTCCAGAGAATTGTGTCAAAACCAAGTATGTTTAAAACCTGATCTTTGAGAAGAGGTTGACAGACTTGGGTTTCTTTTGTTTGAAAGAGAATAATGATCAATTGTTTTCCATGCCTGGTGGCTACATTAGAAGAAATAACAGCTTCAAGTTGGATCAAGGGGATTTTAATTGGAGGAAATCTCAGCTTCACAGCTGTTAAATACCGAATAGGCAGAAAGGCTTTTTAAACATTGGAGAGATAAAGATTTGGCAGGGATGCCATAGATGCTCAAGTAGCATCAGAAAGTGGGAGATAATGGAGTGCATGACTTCTTGAGGCCTGTTCTTAGTATCTATGAATTCTGTCTGCAGAAGTGTTTGCAGTGACATCAGTGTGTCAAGAGTGACTTACGTTTTTGGATAGTAAACCCACAGTTTCTGAGGAATCCTTCACTTATTTCAACGTATCTAATTGGGGATCCAAGCATAGGAAGTGTCAGATTATATAATTGAGTTTTATTGCTGCTGGATAAGGGGAGAAATTGCAAGACTGCCAGAATTGCATTAACCATTTAAAGTGCAGCCTTTTCAGAATGCTTTGTCTGGAGCATCCCTAGGGCCATCCACATCTTTAACATGCTTTTCCAGTGAAGCAGAATGAAGTACCTAGAGGCCTACCATATCTGGTTTTGTAGAATACCAGCTAGCTATTTTTTCCTGCATAAAATGTATAAAGATATGGTAGAAAGCGTGTTGATCACAGTGTAGGCATGTGAGATCACAAACACGTAACCTTACTCTCTTTAGCAGTTTGTAGGACCAGAGAAGTATTGCGAGACTCTTTTCTTAAGCTGTTCGCTGCATGTAATGGAAGTGGCTGATGTCTCAGACATCGTTCTAAGCCTATGTATAGTTAACACTGTTAGCTTCTATCTAAGGACATATGCATTCTCCAAGGAATTGAATTGGTTTTATTTCAATGAATATTGGAAACATTTTGCGTAGTCCTCTGGTAAGTATGAATTGCTAATATGTACATAACAATAAAAGACGTTCTGATAATAGACTATAACTTTGCTAATAACTTCACTGTCAGTTAACAGATAATCACTTGCCTGCAAAATCCTTCTGGGAGGTTCTTTAATGTAAACAGTTGTCTTTAAATAAGGGAGAAACTACTATTGCTAGCCATAATATGCTGTGTTTGTTCCATTGTAACAATTTTGAATTTCATTTGGAAACATAGGCTCTGTTCTGGATGGAGCAGCTGACGTCATGCCCATTTAAACACTGTCCTGAAAACCCTTTTTCTCAGGTTGTGTCAGCAACAGGCTGATGTGTTCCAAAGCTGATGAACTAGTAGCAGATTTAGCTGGTGCAGAAATACTTTTCTTATGCATGGAAATTGATATGCCCAAGATACGTCAAAGAGCCGAAGGCTTGAAAATGTCTGTGTTTTGCTTCGTGTCTGCCGTAATATTCTTCCCTCTCTTTTATTTTTATCTTTCTTTTTTTTGTGTATTCTTTGTGATTGTTAGGCTTAAATTTTAGTAGGTATAAGCAGTGCCCTCACTCTGTTTACTGAAAGTTTCAGTTATCTGTTGTGAACTTTCTCAGCCTTTAAATCAAGGAGTAAGAACTCATTAACTGCTGAGCAATGTCTTAGAGCTTTCATCGAATATTTGAATTGAGAGAGATTTGGTCATAAAATACTACAGAGTAGCATTTTAAACAATTGGAATGAACGTTGTTTTTCTCAGGATCAAATTTATCTCCTCTGTTATATGGAAAACTACTTTACCACCTTTCTATACTGCTATCTCTGAAAAATGTAATAGAAAAAGTGGAGTTTTGTAATTAAAAAAGAGAAAGCGTAGGGTATCTAGAGGACTTGAATGTTCTGTATACATCACAACAATCTGCACACTGCAAAAAAAAAATCCTTTTTCTCTGGGAATATGACTTTTGAAGATGACTAATTTCTAAGATGGCCCATCTAAAATTATGCAATCCTTAAATATTGATCCTTTGTGTACAAATACGTGTGCTTTTAATGCTACATTGTCAGGAAGCCTGAAATGATTGTGTGTAATACTAGATCATTGTGTTCAAAGAAGGGATATTAGCTTCTTAGTCATCAGGAATTACATAAATTCAGTCAGTGCACTTAGGGTGGTGTTACACATAATTCAATGTTGATATACTCTGTCTTTGGCTCTACTGTGCTGCTTCACAAATTGATTTTTTTGATGTTATAATGCTGTTCTCTAGAATAGTGTTTTCATTTGCTTTATATCAATTGAACATGTTTCCACAAGTAAAATCGCCCAAGCAAGTATTTTTATAGCTCGTACAATGATGTTGCAAACTTCAGTCCTAACTTAGAAGTATATTCTTGAAGTATGAAGGTAGTTAGAATGTCTACGAGTTTTTGTTCCTGTTAATAACAGTGATACATCCATTTCAAAGCTAGACTGAGCCAACTAGTTTGTTTTAACCTCTGTGAGGTACTTAAGCCTTGCAAAAATTTGGCACCCAATGAACTAGAAGATTCACTGTTTCATTACTTGGGTCCTGAGACATGCAGACTGCACGCATGGTTTTCAGGTCTGAAAGCTTTATGCCAGAGGCACATTAAAAAGGTAACTGTAGCAGACTAGAGAATTTTAATTTCAAATAAAATAGTATGATAGTTTATGTTGTTATTCACTTGCAGTGTCAGATGCCATTAATCTTTATGTCAGTTTTACGGATTTAAGCAAAGCCTAACACCCAATTACAAAGTACTTACAAGGTACTTAATGCAACTCTTAAAGGAAGGGTGATGTGGGTGGGTGAGTGAGTGAATGAAAGGGATGCTTGTGCAGATCCTTTCACTAGTGATAAATCATATGCAAGTACAAAAGTATTGGTTAAACAAGTGATAATTCTTTTAGTATTTCAAGTCTTAGTGCATTAAAATATTCATAATTTGAGAGGTAACAAAAATCCAGATTACAAATCTTCTTTATGACTAAGTATTGTAGATCTCTTGTATCATATAGGCCCTTTTGTTAGAGTTGATCTGTAAAGTGCAAAACACCTTACCCTTCCCTGAAATGGAAGACATGTAGAAACATAAAATACATCAGGAGAGGGTTCGAGACTGATGAACTCAATATCTGAGGAAAGTACTCAAACATCATCATGAGATCAAAATAAAAGGGCAAATAAAAAGAGCTTGGTCAGCTTTTAAAATGTAATATTCTTTGGCTAAGGTCCCACTCCTTCATGCTTCGTTTTAATCTGTCAGGGCAAAAGGGCAAAGGTTCGCATGATTGCTGGGGAGGGTACAAGATGCATGACAGAGCAATTTGCTGAGTTTCTCTGGATGGATGTAGACAAAGCTTGAATGGCTTTGCTCTTTGTCTCTCTGACAGTAGCCTTTAACACAGTCCTTATTGTTCACTTTTCGGGTCACTGGAAGCATTTATAAGGTATTTGTGGTGCAGAAAGCACATGAAACTGTTTTTTAATTTGTCTTAATTGCTCCTCTCACTAAATGGTTAATTCACATTTGTATGTGCTCAGCAGTTTAGAAAAAAAGTGTTTGTTCATATATGAAATCTTTGTAATTGCCAAAAGTCATTAGAGGTGTTAGTAGATGATCAACATTAGACGACCTAAACCCCTTTATTCTCACTGTTCCTACTTTACTTTTAGAAGTGCTAGATAACTGTTTTATAATTTGTAACACTTTAATAAAGCTGTACTTGGTCCTTTTTCTTTTTGGGGAATTAGTTAGTCATTCGATATTGTATTGCTTCATTTGCTCTGGTGATGGCATGTGCATTAACCTTTTGTTGTGCTGTTAAAATCCTGTGGACTCAAATTGTCCTTAAAGTTACAAAAGAGTATGTGACTGTCTTCAAGTCAATCAACTTGGTAGGAAGTAGGGGAAAGTATGTGAGCACAGATGCATCTCTAAAAAGTTTCTTATTTGGTCAGAACACAGTTATTTCTAAGTTATGAGAATTCCAAAGAGTCATTTTTACTGTTCTGTGCATTACTACGGGTATGCATCACTTCTAAGGAAAATGGAAAACTCTGGCTTTTCAGGTTTGTAGATTGAGGCATTGATCTTGCAATCGAATGTTCCCAAACAGAGGGACTTTCCAACCAGATGCAGTTGTCTGCTTCTGAAATTTGTCATCAATTTGGAATCAAAGTCCATAGAAAATATCTTCTTGGTTTAAAGAGTTGAATGCCTTTGTACAGTCCGCAGAAATAGGTTAGAGGCTTCATGTCTCTTGCTTCATTTGATTCAGTTTTATTTTGCTATTACAGAGAGAAAATATCTTGCAAGTGTTAAGTTTACCATTAGCATTAGTAGTTTTTTATACATCTTGCTTATGATAGTAGTGTTTGGTAAGTCACTCATAGTAGCAACAAATTTCTTAGATCAAGGGTAGTTTTGTTAAAGAGTGGCGAGACTGCTGGTAGCCGTGAAAAAAAGAGAGGAAAAGACTTTACAATGTATTTGCGCAGTTACCCAAAAGCAGTCTGCTTCAATCTATGCACAGATTCATTCTCATTGTGTTTTTGAGCATAAGAGGAAAATTACTGGTGAGACTACTGTAGGTCTTTTTATGGTCCATGTTTGTGTCATCATATTAAATGATGAGTACTAGGTATTTAAAGGAAATTACTGAATGCATCATAACGTTCCAGATCTGATTAGTGATTACTGACAGCTAATGTAGTCATGCGTACAGGAAATTGGTTTATCAATACTTCAGACTTTGGTGGGGAAAAGCATCACTTGTTGATTCTACTTCATAATCATCTTAGAATCATCCTCCTTTTTTATTTTTTATTTTTTCTTCTTCTTTTGATAACTGCTTGTTAGTGTTTCAGTTGCTTTGTTTGGAGAGAAAAAATACATCACACAGCCCATAATGCTTTGGATTTGTGACCTGTGTCTGGGTTGATGTCCAGGCCTTCAGCTAAGGTCAACACCTGAGCAGTGGAAACCATGTAGTTAGTGAGTGGGCCCAGCTCTGAGGCTTAACCTAAGAATCCTGACATTAATGTTTACAGGTTACAACCAGAGTTTTGAACCATTTGAGCTGACTAATGCTTCCCTTATCAGTTGCCTAATTTTGGCTTTTATTTTGGGAGTTACAGTTTTACCAGTTTGCCAGATATGATGGTGTCTCCATAGCTCTGAACATTTAAGATAAATAACAATTGTTAAAGAATGCTAACTCACAGGTTTTGGAAGTGGCAGTTTACTAGCCATCATTTTTGTGAGCATGTAATCTACATTGAGCCCTCTGTCATGTATGTGCCTTTCCCAGCAGCATCATCAGTTGATCTGTGTCCGTACAGACACCTCTGCCTTGATGCCCAAGAGGAGGTGGGCATGAAGAACCTTTCTGTTGTATCATTTCTGTTTTACACTGAATGAACATATTTCTGTTTCAGAAATGTCTCGGCTAACTTCTTAGAAGAAATGCAACAAACTTATTTCAAGCTTACCTTTTTGCAGAAGTCACAGGAACAATGTTTATATTAAGATCCTTTAAATAAATTGATATTAAAGGGAACTTTTTTTTTTCTTTTACCTTCTAGTATTTTGTGCTGGATCTTAGGATAAATCAATATCAAGATTTTAACTAGCTTTACTGTTTGCTATGTCTTTACTGTTTTTATGTTATTTTTGGCATGCCTACCTCTACTGATGCTTATGTTGACATTTATTCTGATTAGTTTCAATGAAGGTCTTACCCCTGGCTCTGTCCTTTTAGATGGCATTGCTTATGAAAGATTAAGAATGAATGGCTGTTGTATCTAACTATGCAATGCATTTAGGTAGTTTCTATTTAATATCCATAGAAATGTATTACTTTTCTGGGGTAAATGAAGCAGGTACATTATGTGAGAAGTTCATGCTCCTACATGCAGTACCTCAACAAAAAAAATTCTCTTCAGGTAATGCGTGTGCTGTACTGAGAAATATAAAGCTTTAAGCTGTCGGTGTGTTCTGACAGTGTACAAGGGTTAGGAAGATTGTTCTGTTGCTTCTGCTTGTATGTATCCAATTATATGATTTCAGGGTGGTGGGGTGGATTCTTTTATTTTTGAGGAGGAGTACGTGGTACTGAGGTATTCTGTTTCATTCTTTCTGGGTCCAGTTTGGTTAAGTTATTGGATTCCTGTGACTGTTACTAATATGCCATGAAATGAGGACATTTAAGACCTTATAAATCTGATTCCGTTGCTGCTCTCTTTTTCCATTTTTATTTAGAAAGTTATTTTTGTATCTTGAGCAACAAATTCTTTCAGAGAAATTCAGTGCCGAATTGCTTGCTCAGCAATCAAGGGAAGGAGTCTCAGAAGACATTGTTGCTGATGAGTTACAGTGGATTCTCTTTTGAACACTGTTTCTACCTGAGGTGTCGTCTCTTTCGTGGGAAGCAAGGGAGAATGTTAGGGAAAGTAGCATGTTTCCGTTTGACAAGATTATAGCATGTGTCTTGCTTCTAGCTTTACAATTTTTTTTAATTTGAGTGGTATTTTTATTTGCAGTTAGATAAGTGTGATGGTAAATGAGGATCAGGTTTTGAATTATAACATGTGGAATCAAATGGTGATATGAAGATCTTATCATTCATTTGAAAAGTTACTGCTTCTCATGCCAGAAGGAGTGACTTTCTCAAAGTGGACCGTTACAGGGAACTGCATCCTACGACTGGATATGAATACAACACCTATAGCATGGTCCTTCTCTGCATAGCCTTTACCAATTTCCAGCAAATCCTGAAAACATGGACCTGGAATAGATGAAATATAAAAATTGTCTTTGTTTTTCTAAGGAGTAAAATAAATAAGCTAATTAAAAAGCCCATGAATGCTTGAACTGTAAATACTGGAAGTTGAAAGTCTTCTTCAGAACTGACTGCCTTGATTGTGGCTGCAGCCTGTTTCTGTGTTCAGTTCAGGGAAAATCACAGAGATTTTGTCTTAAGTGTCTCCTGTTTGAACAGGAGTGTCCTCCTAGGTCAGTGACACATCAGCTTTCCTGGAATACAGCACTTGAACCTCTTCCTGCATTGTACCATTCTTGATTTTAAATCATTCTGTCTTCATTTGTGGCTACATGTTTGAGAACTTCTACCTGCAAAGCTAACATGAAACTTGCCTATAAATTCTTTCAGTGGGATGTAGTTGTGATCCAACTTTGCTTAATTCCTACTTCTTCCTGCATTTAAAGCCTTTTTTGTTGTTGTTGTTGACAGAAGTATAAACAGGGTGGGAGATTCCTCTCCTCCCCTTTTACAATTGCAATTAAGGAAAAAAGAAGAACTCTTAATCCAAGATAACAGTTTTCTTTCATTGGTTTTGTGACATATGCTTCAGGAAGACGTTTGTTCCTACACGATCTGTTTCATTGACTGGAGAATATAATGTGTCACAGGAAAATCAAGAGTATGTATTTTGGAGGCACACTGTCCATTAAGTATAAAAAAAATAAATTAAGGTGCTTGGTGCTTGGCAAATGTGAAGATTTGTCTGTCATTTGAAAAAAGGTTTGAGAAGAATAATAAAGCCAGAATTGGTTTATATTTTCTAAGTGAAAATTCTCATTTTGATAAAAGCAGATCCTTCATGTACGCAGCCTACATAAATTATGTGTAAACTGGATTAAATCAGGAAAAACCAAGGATAATTTCTGCAGCCTTCCTATCTGAAAAAGCTGATGGTCAGTTCCCTGGCAAAGCTGTAAGCATTTTTGTGAGGGTAAAACCTGCCATTGCAAAGTATCCAGAATAAAGTTAGGTAATATAAGGAACCCTCTGTTTCATTGATATACACATTCCAGTTTATGTGCTTGGTAATACTACATCTGCTTTCTGACTTGAATGAGCTGTGCTTGGTTTGAACGGTTGTTAGTATGGGACATTTTTTTGTTTTGTGGATAGAGTGAGAAGACAGAAGAATAGGGAGGCTGGAGAAGAAGTTATGTTCTTGAGAGTGATATGTGGTAACTCCTTAATCTTTTTGGTTATATCACTTTGTCTGCAACTGTGGGTTTTGACAGTCTCGTATTGGCTTATTTTATGGTTATAAACTGAACAGAAGCCTCCCTATTGTCTTGTAAATAAATCTGAGACCTCGTAAAGAAAATGAAAATCTATGTACCAAAACCACTTATAACAACTTAACTTTTTAAAATGTTGGCTAATTTGGTTTAGTTGGTGATTTGCCACACAAAAAACAATGACAAGTTATGTAAACTAATCTGAAACTTCAAATTTTATATACCTAGCATTTAATTTGCAACTTACAACCAGTTCTGCATAATTTTACATTTTTATAGCAAAAATTGAACTTGAAAAGTAAGTGGGAATTGATGTACCAAACCTTCTAGTTGTATGATTTAGGTTATCCAATATGTCAGGCTTCTTGCTGACACTAGAGAAATGGCGTAGCATTTTTCAGATTATTAAAGCCAATTTGCAGTTAAGGTTTAAATTGAATGTTGTGCCATTTTAGAGTAGTGTGCACTCAGAATATTGCTTGAAAATGCAGAAAAAGTGAACGTTACGAAAGTAAGAGAAACAAAACACAGTCATGTAATTAGTATCCTCAAGGAAAGGAACAAAAGCTATGTAAGATAAGTAAAATGGCTTGTGATAAGCACAACTTTTAAACTAGTTGATTGTGGATGTACCATTTTGATTTCTTATGATAGCTATATGCTGGGAATCTCATTTGAGAGGTCAGACTGAGTCCCAGGAGCTTATCAGGCTCAGACAAATAAAAAAGATGTTCCAAAACGGAAAAGAATGCAGGGAGGAGAGATGAGAAGGACAGAAAAATACATCTGGAAAAGTCACAGAGATTCTCACAAATACTGGTGGCCAGTTTTCTACTGATTTGTATTTTCTCTTTTAAGAGTGTTTGATTTATTGTGTTGTGGAAATGATACCAATTTTATAATAATCTATACTAAAGATTAATTAGTGAAGCCCATTATTAAGGGTGGCATATTCTTAACGTTATCTTTAATTTACGAAGGTCATAAATATATCTGATCAAGGGCAAGACCACTATCTAGAAAGCAGATGTGAGAGCCAAGAGCTTTGGATCTCTTCCATGTGTTTTTTTCTGGGCTGTGGACCAGCTCTACATCCAATGGTAGGGAGTGGTTTTCTGGGATCCATTCAGAGTGGCCACTTGATCCAGAGCTACTGAAAGGAGCTTCCTCCCCTGCCACAGGTGAGCTGCAAGTCTCACAGCCCTTGCTCCAACCCAGGAGATCTGCTCTCCTTGCTCTGATCTGTGCACAAATGGCCATTTTCTTTTCTTTTCTTCATTTTTTTTTAAATTTCTCCCATTATTTTCTGTGAAATATGCCATATCCAAATGGTGTTTAAAAACTTGTGTGGCAAAACCTGATGACTGTTATTTTCAGGAAATGTTTTCAACAATGCTGGAGCAATTTGGAAAAAACTTTTAGCATACAAATTAATTTGCTATATTAGTATTTTCTCATATATGGAACGAAGGCTTTGTTTGATAGAATAACAGATTTTATCTTCAGATAGTCCACATTTCTCTAAAGTAGAAATTATAGTCAGTGATAATAAGTACAAGGAAGTCACTGCTGTTTCCCAGCTATGAGTTAGAATGAAAAACATTTTCATGTGTTCTTTTTATTTTAACTTGATTCCTATCTATGAGCTTGTTCTTGCACTTTTAAACCATTTCCTTCCTGTTATCAATAGGTGCTCTCTAATTAAAAGCATCTAAAATCTAATAAAAATTAAGTATAGAGGAAGGAGGTAAGGATAAACAAATGTCTATAAGTAGCTTGCTATCAGGCTGGGGTGTAGCTAGTTTGGATGGATGGATGAAGAAAGCTTAAAAAACAACCGAGCTGTAGGAACTGAGAAAAAAAAATGGGAGAGAGCTGAAATACTACCTGAGACAAGAAGCCTTCTATGGTTCAGGAAAGGGAAATATGAACTGGATCATTGACAATTTATTTTACTTGCCTTTCTGACTTAAAGATATTAGGATGACTGAATCTAGATATTTTTGGAAATTTTTTTACTTGTTTAAGTGTTATAAAGTGGCAGCCTTCTGACTGAAAATGGTAACTAGTCTTTCTTTTGGTTATCAAAATGAAGACTTCACTGTAGTGAGTTATTGCTTCTGACCTAGCTCCTCTTCTGCTTTGTAACACTGAAAGTATGCTGAAGGAGGGGTGAAACACAATAAAGTACATCTCAGAGACAGTAATTTTGGAGCCATTGACACAAATTATTGCTGTGGTAGGTAGCGCTGTGGCAGTCTGGAATTGCGTTTGTGTGCCTTTCAAGTTTCTCCCCTCTTCTCTGCAGTTGGGCAGAACTTCAACTCAAGACCCCAAGGGCTGAGTTAATTACAGCATCACTTTGCAAATTTATTTCTGCTTCTTCTTGGTAGGATTAATGTCTGCAATGTATTTTAATTTCTTAATTTCAGACAGTGATGATTCTGCCAAAAATAGCTATGTTGTAATTTCTCATGGCCAGCTACACAATGATTTTGTGTATATATTTTTGCTGACTTTTCTTAACAAATATATGAAATGGTTCAGCTAGTAGTCCTTGAAGAATAAATCTGTCTTGTTGGACGGTGGAAAACATAAACTTTTCACTGTCCAATGTCTGTGTCAAAGAGAATAACCAGTAATGAGAGACGTACCTGGCAGGGATGCAAAAAAAAGTGCTAATTACTTTTGATGTGGAAATTAGATTTTATTTTATTTAATGTCTTAATCTCATACATTCAAGACATTTACTATTAGTAATGATAGGGAAAATCAAGAGCAGCTGCACATTCTGAGAAACCATCTATTGCAATATGAATCATAGAATCGTTATGGTTTGAAAAGACCTTCATCAAGTCCAACCGCTAACTAGCTCTACCATGCCCACTTCTGAACCATGTGCCTGAGCACCATACCTAGACGGCTTTTGAATACATCCAAGGATGGGGATTCCACCACTTCCCTGGGCAGCCTATGCCAGTCTTTGACAACCCTTTAGGTGTAAATTTTTTCCTGATGTCTAAGCTAAACCTCCCCTGGTGTGACCTGATGCCATTTCTTCTTGTCCTGTTGGTAGTAGTGTGTGAGAAGACCCCTACACCCACCTCTCTACACCCTCCTTTCAGGTGTAGAAAGCGATAAGGTCGCCCCTCAGCCTCCTTTTCTTCAGACCAAACAACCCCAAGTCCTTCAGCCGCTCCTCACAGGACTTATTCTCCAGACCCTTCACCAGCTTTATTGTCCTTCTTTGGACCTTCTCTAGCTCCTCAATGTCTTTTCTTATACTGCAGTGCCCAAAACTGAACACAGTACTCAAGGTGCAGCCTCACCAGTGCCAAGTACATGGGAAAGATCACTTCCTTGGTCCTGCTAGCCACACTGTTCCTGATACAAGCTAGAATGCCACTGGCCTTCCTGGCCGCCTGGGCACACCACTGGCTCATGTTCAGCCAGCTGTTGATCAACACTCCCAGGTCCCTTTCTGCCAGGATGCTCTCCAGCCACTCCTCCCCCAGCCTGTAGTGCTGCATGGGATTGCTGTGACCCAAGTGCAGGACTCAGCACTTGACCTTGTTGAACCACATACAATTGGCCTCAGCCCATCGATCCAGCCTGATCCAGTTCCCTCTGCAGAGCCTTCCTACCCTCAGGCAGATCAACACTCCCCACCTAACTTCGTGTCAGCTGCAAACTTACTGAGTCAATCCCCTCATCCAGGTCATTGATAAAGATATGAAACAGGAGTGGGCCCCAACACTGAGCCAACACTGGGGAACACCACTTGTGACCAGCCACCAACTGGATATAACTCCATTCACCACCACTCTCTGGGCCCAGCCATCCAGCCAATGTTTGATTCAGCAGAGTGTACACCCATCCAGGCCTTAGGCAACCCATTTGTTCATGAGAATGCAGATCTGAGATCCCTAATATTTAGCTCTTTGTATTATTTGAATGAGTAGCATCAGCATCTCTTTCTGTTTTTCAGGGCTTTTTTCCTTCCAGTATTTCATAAGTGTGGGTGGGATGGGAACTTGACAAATGCATTTAATAACCATTTATTAAATAATACCTCTACTCTCAACCGCGCCATGACGTTAATGCATAACGTTAACATAAAACATTAACATAATTAACATTAAAACGTTAACATAACGTTTAATATTCAGCATTGCTGAAAGTCTTTTTGTCATCGTGTCTCAAAGGTCTGTGCACAGACAGATTGGAAGTGTTAATCCTAGTGCACACATAAAGAAAAAATAAGCAAAATATTTTTTATATGTCTTTAATGGCGACAAGTTTGGGGATCTAGCCTTAGATTCATCAATTCTCTTATTTCCCATCTGTTCCTCTAGCAGCTGCATGTACAGGGTTTTTTCTATTTCCTCCAGTTGTAGTAGAACAGAGATCAATGGATGGAAAAAAAATGCAGCCCTCAAGCACACATATTGGCTAACACTGGAGTGGGCTCTTGGGTGTGGATGAGTAGTGAGCAGGAAGCTGTATGGACCAGTTAGAGCAGAGATAACACAGGAGGAAAAGAGAGAGCAGGACGCTTTGCATGCTGCTTTGCTCTGTGTGTTGTGGGTTTTGGAGAGAAGGATGTCACTGAGATGAAACAGGCTCAGAAGAGAGATTGAGGTGGCTGGAGCCTGTAAAACCAGTTGCATGTGAAGTGCTCAGACATTGGGTATGTTCCTGGTCTCCCGATTCCCACCATTTTCTATTCCAGCCTATCTGATCTGCAGCTGTGTGTTCAACATGCTCCCTTTCATCTGTTCTTTCTCAAGTGCTCATTTTTAATCTAATATGAACTTTATTGCTATTTTCCTTTACTCTTTTTCTTATTTTCTTATTCTTATTTTCTTATTCCTTATTTTCATTTAGTTTGGCCTTCTGATTATGCCCTCTCTTCTGTCATCTTCATTATTTTACTTTCCTAGTAATTTCCTTGCAAAGCCCCTTTTCAGCTGTAGGGAAGGACCATGCATAGCTCACTCAATATTTACTGACCGGCATATTCCCTCCGCTTGCATATTGTATTAGCAAATTCTTGTCTCTTTTGTCAGCTCCTGGGAGCCAGGACTGACTACTGTATATCAAACATTTAGTGAAAGGATCTATCGTTTCAGTAAAGGTTTTATCCATCAGTATATATTTGAGTATTCATAACTCTCTCACAAGCACTTGAAAAATTCAGTCCTGTGCAGTGCCAAGCCATTCCTCCAAGGGCTCAAAGCTCTGTCACCACTCCCTGACTTGAGGACTTGCCCACATCAGATTGCTTCTCTATGACAATTTATTTCTATCTGTTTAAAGTCAAATCAGCATATAGGATATTTGAAAAATCTCAGGCATAAAGATTGAAATCTATTTTTTAGTAGCCTAGTTTCCCAAAGATTATCTTGGTCTTGTGTCTACCTACTGAGTCCTTAAAAATAGATGTGGTTGTACCTATAGATAGTCCGGACTTGAACTCCTATTGCTATTCATTACATAAACAGAATATTGTTTAAAAAAAATACTTCTAGGGCATTCTAAGTTGTTGTTTGAATAATTTTCTAAATATAATCTTTTATAAACATATGGCAACTTTAAAATAAGCTTATTTCAGCAAGTAATTTGATAATATTACAGTGTTAATATGGGATAAAAGTAAAGAACACAGGGTCAGAATTGCCTGACCTTGATTTTTTAACTGTATCACTTGCATGGATGCATGATTCATTTGCTATGGTCAAAATGAAGAAAGAATTTGGAATTGTTTTCATAGCCAAAGGAAAATACGTGAGCAGTAATAAGAAGACTGGCCATGTCAAAATCTGGAATCGTTCTTCAAATTTGCTTTGAAAATTAAGCTTTTAACACCAAGCAACTGGCTCTCTCAAATATCTTGTTTCAAGGAAAATGCAGCAAGCAATAATTTGCAGTATCAAATGGCCACTGTAACTAAGTCTTGTTCTTCCTTCAGCAGCCTCAGGACAATTGGACTAAAGTCTCCTTTAAAGAAAAGGGCTATAATTACTGCTTCGATTGCTTGCTTTGCCTCTGTTGTAGAAAACGTGCTTCTTCCTCCTTTGTCCTTTTTACAACTACTTTACCTTCATCTTTCAATGTGTAACTGTTTATGTCTAAGTAGATTCTCTGCAAGTTTTAAAGACTGCAAGTGACTAAAATGTCAATTGACACTTTTTTTGAATAAACTGAGCATCATTCAATATAAAATATAAATGTTGTGTTTTGTTCTCAATTTACAGAAATTTTTACCTAATAAATGACCTGCTGATTATACTGTTAATGATATTAAAATGCACCCACTAATTAAAAAAATATTTAAAATCCTGTGAAATTTGGTTTTACTGGAAATTAATACTCCACATTTTGCAGGTCTGAGGGTCTTGGCAGACCTGAACAAGGCTGTTTCTTCACAGTTGCTGATATTTATAATCCACAATAGAGAAGAGACTGTTTTATGAATGTTAAGAAAAGATCAACACTAACACCTAACAGATGGATTGTATCAGGAGAACATTTGCTAACAGTACTTGATCTTAAAGACCTGCTGATACCTCGTGGAAAACATATGAAAAATGGTTCGGAATAGATTAAAGAAAAAGACTTCTAATGACACAGGTTTCACAACTGTGTATGTTGTTTTAATGGACTAATTAAACAGATCTCCTTCTCTGAGTTAGTTGTTCCACATGCCAATTTATGTGGTTGTTGGTTCTCCTGTGGGAGTATAGGTTTTTACTTCAGTGTACTTCTGCTGTATATTGAATTTTTAAAAATGCATATTCAGAAACTTTTGAGACAAATAATTAGATTTACATATTGAATTAAGTGAATTTGAACAGGAAGCATACTGTCAAAAGATTACTTCATTTGTGCTGAAACTTTCTGGCATTTTAGGATGGTATAGCTCTGTAAGAGAGGGAACCAGGCTTAAACAGTTTGGAACTAGAGATGAAAAGGAATGCAAAGGCAGAGAGGTGGAAGTTCATTGTTTGTAAAATATTTATTTTGCTACAGTGCATGAAAGCAGTGGATTTTAGGGGGCACTAAATCATTCATATTCTCTTTAAAAGAAAAAGTTCTTCTGGCTGTAATCTGAATTATTTTAAAAATGCATTTGTTGAAATTTACTGTTGGCACAGGGCATCTCCAGCTCTCTTTGGTACTCCTGTGATTCCTCTCACAGACAAATGGAAGCATGTTAGTCCATTGGTTATATTAATCTCTTTTGCACTGGAAACTGAAGGACAAGGCCAATGATGGCTTAAGATGAAGGGACTTAAACGTGACTTTCGTATTACTAAAAAAATGGCCCTACCTACTTACACAGTACCAACAGGAAAATGGTTAAAATGTTTGCAGTAGTGTTTATTTTTATAAGTAAAGCTAGATATGTCTAAAATGGCTTGATCCTTTGCGTACAACCATCTCCTTACAGCTTGTAAGTTTACCCACTTATTTGTTCAAAATGAAATATTCATTGCTGTATGTTTGCCAAGCTTATTAATTTTCCATATTTTTCAGGTAAAATGGCTTTCCAGTTCCCAAGAGTAAGACTAGAATTGTTCATTTCCTTAAATAGCTCTAGTACTCCTGATATTTAGGGAACAAATTTGATATTTGGCTACAGGATAAGTATTTGCCCCCCTTCTAGTATTATTTTATTACTTGGACAAGTTTTAAATAGTTGAATTTTCACACTTTGTAACATATTAACAAATGTATTCAGTAGGGAGCGCACCCATGTGTAACATTGCCTGCTGCAGAGATGAAAGAGGCTTTTTAGGCAACTGTGTTTCCATGCAGTTCACAAATGCAAATAGTAGTGCCATTTCATTAGTATGAAAATAAGCTGAGGAACTTTATAAAGCACACATAATTCTATGTCAAATGTCATGACTCATACCAGGATATTTTTATAAATTGGTTTTCAGGGTTGGTCTTGAGAGGTATCTGAGCAAAAAGTAAACGGAAAAGTAAACAAGAAGTGGCTGTATGCTGAACAGCAAGAATTAAAATTTTGAGTAGTTACAGAATTGTCCATTCTTTGTACTGAGTCAGGCAGATGTTATCTGGGGAAAAGCAGACACCTGTGTAGTATAATACAACGCACCAAATTAAGGCTATACACGTTGAATTCAAACTGGCATATACTAACTCTCAAGTGGTTCTGCATACAAGAATTATCTTAAAACATAATTTTATGTAAGAGGAACATTTTATATGTACCTAGTGATACCTCTTTCAAACCGTGTGCTGAGGAGATCCATATCTGAAAGGATGTGGATTAATTTGCTGTTATTACACATCTTCAGCTGCTTTGCCCCTGTTCATAACCTCAGTCATTTTTTCTGCTTACACTCTACATATGGGTGTTTGTAAAGCTGCCCGTATAAGGCCTGTCTGTGAGTGACCTGTTACTCTCCAAGTGCTTCAAACCAAGAGTCTGTGAATGTTTTCATCGTATGGACCACATTTTAGCTGTACTTTAGGTTTCAGATTCTGGGGATTCCACTTCTGATTTTATATATATATAAAGCCTTTTTATATATATAAAGCCTTTCTGCTTTATCAATACTTCAGCAGTTGCTCAGAAGGAAAATAAATATTTCAGGAGTATTTTGTACCTCGTAATGCAGTTCAGCAGTTGAAGAGGACCCATTGCTATGAGATAGTAACAACCTTATCTAGAAACTTTTTTGTTAACCACTGGTGATACATAGATGACATTATGTGAATCTGTGCCATAACTGATATTTTTCCCACAGATACTGTAAATTTCAGGTCATGAGCAAAGGGTGCATTTCCTAACTTGTCTAAATTAGTTATATGCATCAGTGCTTAATGGGAACTTTTTCATCATCACAAAAATCTGGCTCTGCGAATGAAATGTACTCTTCATTCCCGAAGGTAAGCTGCTGTTTGAATGGCAGACTTAGAGCCAAATGTTGCCTGATTGTTGAAAAAGCTTTGTTAAATTGAGCTGAATGCTGCCTCTCATGTAAGCCTGGAAAAATGAAAATATTGTTGACTTTGTATTCAGTAAATCAGAACTTCTGATAACAGTGCCCCCAGCAGCATGAAAATGTCCTTTGCTTTTAGAAGAGAAACCGTAACCAGAAAATTCTGTTACAGTCCCTTGTTAGAGCTTCAGGGTAGAGATAATAGGCTGGGATGGAGGAAAAAAATCCCTTCCAGGCAAATGACAATTACGTTTTGAAAACACTTGAAGAGGAAGATGAGAAATGTGGTCAGACTTATACCTGGCACTTGCTTAACTAGCTCTGTTCTGAAAGTTCATGTGCATGCAAACTAACTCTGGATGGTGCATTACTAGTCTTAGGCTTTGTTTTATTTAAAATTTTTGGTGTTTAAAATGTCTTAATATTTCTGCTTCTTGCTTATCCACTCATGACTGCTGAGGATGGCATTGTACCTTGATACTAGATGTTTTCCAGGAGGTGCATCCCCCCTCTGTGCTGGATGCCCACTTGTGTCCCGTTGCCATTAGAAATAAGCTTTAAAATAATTTTAGATAGGGCTCCCTTCAGTGGAAATTTGGAAAAGGCAAGAGTTACTGAGGGTGCGAATGGAAATTCCTCTAGAGTATTTTTTTGTTTTGCTGGGTGATCTCCAGCGTGGACAGAAGCAGGGCACTGCACATTTGTCTCCTTGGCTGGGAGAGTCTCTCTGGGAGAAATAGCGAGTCCTCCTGCCCCAGGCAGTCCCTGGCAGCTGTGCTCTCCCCTCTTGTGACGAGCGAGGTTAATGTGAATAAACCATAATTTTCTGAAAAATCTGTTCATCACCTTTCTTAGAAGTAGCTGCTACCACATTTCTTCCTTTAGCCTTTTCCTTCTGCAAACAAATAAAGTTTACAAATTTCAAACAGTAAATATTAAAATTTTTTTCTCCCCCTCCCCCCCTTCCCCTGCCACTTTATTTTTAAAATCCCTTGATGTTCTCACTTTGAAGATGAAACTTGTTAGGTCATCTCTTCCATCTCCTGGCATGTTCATGATTGTCCCACAACAGCAGTGACAGCTTTTTGTCCAATTCAGTGCTCCACTTCCCCCTCGAGACTGGACTTCAGACGATACTCTAATACATCTCAGCAGCAGCTACTTTGTGAGATGTGTCATATAAATGCCTGGAATTTTTTAATGCACTGTGTCAGCTTAAGATTCATATTTCAAATAAAGATATTACTTTACCTGTATGAGTAATAACAATTTAAAAAGTAAAAAAACCCAAACAACCCTCTTTAATAATTTATTGTTGTGTGTCTTGTTAGAACAGTTTCCAGAGCATGAACAGATTAACAGAGTCAGGACTGGATTTGTTCAGTTTCCCTTAGAGAGTCTGCAACACTTGAGCCACATAATTTGTTTGTTTGCAGAAGTTTGTGTCTCTTTAATTCAAATTAGAAAGAAAAAAAAAACCTAGCAGTCACATGTATATAAAAATTCCCCTCTTACCTTTACCTGATTTGATTGGTACCTTTTCTTTTTTTCACTGTTTTTGGGTCAAAATACCTTTTTTGTTAGAATGTTTTAAATGAAAATTTATCAAAAATATCTGTTTTATGTGCTCCTAAGTAATTTGCAGCATCCTGTGTCAGAAGCTGTTTCAGCTGGTTAATTATGTATGTTAATTATAAACCTTATTTCTGTCTTAACTTTTCTGGACTCAGATTTTAACTGCTGGACCTTTGCTTTATGTGTTATATCAAAGAGTCTTTTAATGTCAGATATCTCTGCATGTGTCCCAGGGACTGCTGGGAAGGCAGTGTGCTTTCTGTGTCTTTATAGTTTTCATGTCCATTGGGAACACAGATGTACCAGATTGTTACCCATTTCTCCTCCTAGCTGCAGATGTGGTGGTTTCTTGGTTGACTCATGCTTATGTTCATCCTCTGTTTTGTGTGAGGCTGGGGAGCCATTCTCTAAGGTCTTGGTTTGTCCCATCCCAAGCAGTAACAACTGATAGTACTGGACACCTGAGCCTAACCTGAGAGTCATAGGCCTCAGCTGCTGGCTTGGTTTTAATCAGGCATATGTCCCTATTTAATTGTTTATTTTTTAGTATTTTTTTGTAATTTGAGAAGATACTACTTAGGAAACTATTTAATATTTGTGTCAATAGTTACATAAAATATTTAAATTACGATTAGGGGAGAGGGAGGGGGCAGTGAGGTTCCTAGATAGATGTTCATAGCACTTAATTTGTTGTTTTTATCACCATGTTGTGATCTGGTCCCTAAGGAGTTAGTAAATGGTGGTGGCTTCAGGGTTAAGTGATGTTTGGGTAGCTTTTGACACAGGGATATGGCACAGTGCTGCACTCTGGGCATCTTCCAGGCACAGACCTCCAGCAGATGGTGGCATGTGATCCCATCAGAGATTTATAAACCCGTTGGAGGGTACAATGCCAAGTGATAAAAGTGGACAAAAGATGCCAGAAAAACCTGAGGAATAGACTGGGAGCTCCTGACACTTTATATTGTCAGGGACAGAAAAAACCACGACAAAACACTTTCACCAGCTCCTGGACGAAGGGAAGAATGACAGTTCACACCGTTTTTGTCAGATAACTCTTAGTGGAGATGAATTGTAACCTAACTAAACCATACTCCCTGCTGCTGCTTCTGTGTCCAGTACAAAAGAGATTGTTGGTATGGAAGAAAAAGTAGTCTTAGGGTCTGATTTTTTTCTTTTTTTTTTTTAATGACAACAAAGAAGTACAGCTGTGAACTGATCTGATGTCAACATCTGCAGACACAAATACTTTTCTGCACGTGTACTCAACCTCAACTTCTAAACTTTTGGCATTTTACTAGCATTTATTTAGGTTGCTACAGTATTTTTGTAAGGTTTCTCACTCTTCAGTTACAGACATCCATTGCAATTTTGAAAAAGGATGCTCAGCTTCACCACAAACCTCTTTAGATTTGGAAAATCCTTGAGTAGTTTGAATTTCTGTCCTAATGAACTTGTCAGTATCTCTCCAGGAAATAATCTCATTCCTCTGCTACAGGCTTCTATTAATTTGAGTCTATGCATTTTTTTTCGTGTGAAATTATTCTAGATACTGAAGAGTTATTAGTTGCACAAGGTCACTAAAGACAAAATTTTAATAGTAATTTTGAAGTCAACTCACATTTTTCTAATAAACTTTAAAAATAAAATAAAATAAAATAAAATTAAATTAAATTAAATTAAATTCCTACAAATCCAGTTTTATAATGAAAATGCTGGTAGGATTTTATTCATGGCTGCATAAATACCACTGCTAAGATGTAGTCACGGAAGTATAGCACTACCTGTTTGTAATTTTAGATGCAGTTATATAAATTTGTTCTGTTTGTGTCATGTAATGAACTGAAGCAATGCTGCAGGCAGTTAATGAGGTTAGCTCCAACTTATAATATTTGCAGAATTCTTCTGTGTGTGTTATGGCATTTAAATATTGTTATGCTGTACTGCTGCTGACATAGTTACTCTTACCAATAACATCAAGATGGGTGGTGATTGGTATTTACTTGAATTGAGGTTTACATAAATTTTTACAGAGATTAATGTTTCTTACAGTGTCTTTTTTTCAACCTGAAAAAATGTGATTTCTTATTAATGTTTTTACTCTGAAGGATGGAAAATATGTTTCCCAGACTACTGAAAATGTATTTCCTTTTCCACTCCCAGTGTATTCTCAGTGTTAGCTGGGCTTTTTTTTCAGAGGCAGGATGTCAATAAGACTTGTATTGTCCAATGTTGTGGTCCTTCTCCTAGATGTCCCTTTCCCATTCCCCTCATAGTGTGAGGGTCCTTGTATTTCCCAGTTTTCAGGGCACAACAGTTCCTTGGACAACAAAGTATAGGTGCAAAGCAGGTTTTCTTGGGTTGGAAAGATGCTTTGCTTGTGGCAGCTTTCTTTTTTCCTCTTAGCCAGATGTCTTACCCCCTGGCCAACCTTTATTATAAAGTCACCAGCTCTGGGGCCCCCAACGTAAGAAAGACATGGACAAATCTAGAGGAGGCCCACAAAGATGGTCAGAGGGCTGGAGCACCTCCCCTATGGGGACTGGCTGAGAGAGTTGGGGCTGTTCAGCCTGGAGAAGAGAAGGCTCTAGGAGGGACCTTATTGCAGCCTCCCAATACCTGAAGGGGTCCTACAGGAAAGATGAGGAGGGACGTTATACAAGGACGTGTAGTGATAGATCAAGGGATAATGGCTTCAAATTGGAGGAGGGTAGATTTAGATTGTACATTAGAAAGAAATCCTTCACTATGAGGACGGTGAGACTCTGGCACAGGTTGCCCAGGGAAGTTGTGGATGCCCCCTCCCTGGAAGTGTTCAAGGCCAGGTTGGACAGGGCTTTGGGCAACCTGGTCTGGTGGGAGGTGTCCCTGCCCATGGCAGAGGGGTTGGACTGGATGATCTTTAATGTCCCTTCCAACCCAAACCGTTCTATGATTAGTCTCAAGCCGCCTCCTGTACCCACTATGAACTTCCAGACTGATGGCAAATGATGCATACTGGCTCTCATGTTTTGCCCAGTAATGTGTGAGAAAGACAGTACGTGTCAAGAAATCAGTATGTTCTGGAACAGAAGAAAAGCTTACAGAAAGAACAGTGCATTTAAGGGTGGTAAGAGACTCTAAATGATACTGTAGTCATGTGAATTGGATTACACTGGGGGAAGGGAGAGGCGAAGTTGTTGCAAGACCTTGAACTGGCTGGAGCTGGGAAGGGGGTCTGCCCAGCGGCAGAGCCTTTAAACTCAAAAAGCCACATTGTATTTGAACGTGAACTATAATATCTCACATCTTAAACAGAGAAAACTTGAAATGATTAGGCAAGACAGAACAAAAATAAAAAGGGTTTATAGACAATCTCTGCCTTTGTCCTAACAGGCAGCTTCCTGCTTTCAAGCTTGGTTTCAGTCAACTCTGTGCCCTCGGATAGCAGCAGGGTGATGGGAAGAGGCTTTTGGAGAGCAGGCTGCCGGCTCTGAGCCTCCTGCGGCAGCCTCTGCTGACGCGCGGGCTCCCCACGTCTTGCTGTGCATCCCCCTTTCCTGTCTGCAGCAGCTGGCCTGGGGGAGTCTCTGCCGCAGGGAAGGGCTGGCTCCCTCTAGCAGAGCCAGTCTCCTCTCTCCCCATGCCCCTTCAGACCCTTTTGAGGCAACACATTGTAACTGTAATTGGAGAAGTAAAACAAAATAAAATACTGCTTCTCAAAGGAGATTCCTTTCAAATCAAAGAAAAGATCAGAAAAATGCCACTTTTTCATATAAAAGTGCCTTCAGATTGCAACAGTCTGTCGGAATTATTTTACATTAGGACTGCTCTTAAAGTTTGGATTAGATGCTAAAATTTCTACCAAAATCCGTTTCTTCTGGTAACACAGTTGTGGTTTCCCTTTTTCTGCATTAAATCTGCTGTTCTTGCCTACTTCTGAGGATATATGTGGACTGTAGTCACTGCAGATCTTGTCTGGACATTAGCAATAACCAAGAGCTGCTGGAGCCTGCAGTCCAGTGTAGCCTGCAGAGTCCACTGAAGAATAAACACTGAACTGGTTACCATACACCTAGCTCTGTGCTGCCATGGGGATTTTAAGATTAGCACGGGTATCTGTACACTGCCCTGCAGCATAGGTAGAACAGCACAAGTTGGCTACTAAGTTAAGTCCAAATCTCTGTGTTACCTGGTTGTTTCAGAAAACAAGCAGCCTTGACTGTACCACGTACCCATTTGCAGTTCTCTTGTATCATAAATGTCCTCCCACAAGAGCCTTCTGCAAACCTAGCACTACTTCACTGCTCGCCTGCCCCACTTTCAGTAGTTTCAACCTATGTGGTTTTGATTTAATTCAATGCTGTGAATTCTAATTTTCACATCTAGTGTCTGTTCTTTGTGTATTTGTGACATGCCAAGTGAATGTGTGCAATTTCAGAGTTTTCTTGGTCGTGTCCTTGGATTGTGTGTCTTGCAGACTTTTCTCCTAAAGTATCCCAAATAATAAGTTTCCTTTTGTCATTTTGCTGTTTTGTTACAAGTTGCATGAGGCTAATCTTTACTGAAACAGATTTTTACTTTACTAGAGAGATGGAAATTCATTACTTCACTGTTAATTTCTGTGTCTGGCTGCTTCGTTACATCTGAAGTCAGTAGGAATTTTGCCCCAAAGCATGTACGAACGACATCCAGATTAAAGTTCCAGCACTGTGCCTTGTTGAGGACTATTGAAAAGCATCACCATACTGATACATTTCGTAGATGCAGCTCCCCCAGTATGCTATTAATGTGCCTGAAAGATTTCTGCAAGTGAGCCAAAGGTGGTAGGGCTGTAAAAGGAAGAGAGAGGAGTTTTGACATTTCTACTTATTGTAAATTCAGAATTTAACTATTGCCATGTACTGGCCTCTGCTTGGCCTTGCAGAGCTTTTCTCTCCTATTATGTTGTATGATGGTACTATATAGTTTCCCATAATATACTCATCACTTATCCCACGTTTCATGATTTGTTATGTGCCTTGTGTTTTGACTACTCACAGGTTTTCATTATTCCTAAATTGCCTACATTTTAAAATGAGATGTGGGGTTGTGAGACAGAATATTCAGGCATTTATCTAGATTTAGAATCATAAACTAGATCAATGATTTTTTAGAAAGAACATTATCTACAGAAAGAATTGCACTCCTGAGCTCTTGGCAGCAGCATGTGGATCTCTTGCTTTTATGTCTATGAAGCTAAATTCAAAAACATATATTAGGCTTGTTCAGCATTGCACTGTGTTTATAGAGCATTTTGGTGAAAATTATCAACCCAGATGTTTGATCATCAAGAGGAAGCCAGTTAAAACACAAATTAACACAGTTCTCAGTTATTAAGTATTTAGTTCTCAGCTGTGGGCCATTACAAGAAGTTTTGTTTCTCTGTACAATATAGTTAGGTATTGTTTAAGTAGCGGGTTAACGTATACATTGAAACAGGAGAAGCTGGTAAGTCGTAGCAAGGAAAAACAGCAGGAAATAAAATTACTGCAAGTAGTAAATATAGATTATATTAGGTAGCTTTTAGTGAATATGCTCTTCTCTTTTTGCTGGTGGAGGTGTTATTAGGTCTGTCTCCAGTTTCTTTAAAAAATGTGCCTGTGTCCACTTTTCGTTGCGAGCAAAGCTGAAGCATGCAGCCTTGGCTCTGAAAGCCCTGGGGTGCTGGCGCAGGTCAGCTCAGAAAGGTTTGTTAATCTTTTTCATAACAGAGCCTGTGTTTATACCATGGCCACGACTTCGGTGCAACATCACGCTTAAGAGGAGAGAGCCTCACAAATTAGTAAAAAATTTGCAGGAGGACTAAAATTCAACTGGTTCATTTGAATGCTATTTATTTATGACAGTCTCTTCACCCCATGCTGTCATGGAAACTTGTTACTTTCAAGAGAGGCACAGGACATACAACAACGTGTCTTTGGGGCATATGCGCTCTTCCTGTGTTTTTATTGCAAGGCCAAGCAGCAGTATTATGTTAACAGGGTGCTCGCCGCTCCATCGTCCCTGAATCGTCAAGGTCCCATGGCTCACTAGTTCTTCATGACGTTTTATATGAGACTTAGTCAGTGGCGGTGTTCCCTGGTGGCAGAGGCAGAGCAAGACAGATGGCAAAAGCCATTCTTTGTCAGAAAAGCTGAGGTGAGGACAGGAAAATGGAAGGAGAAAGCGTCAATATAAATGTGTACGATGGGGAAACAGGGAAGGACAGAAAATGGTGGCATATGGGGGCTAAAAAAAGCAGGAAAATTCATTGTTGTGTCACTTGGTTAATGCACAGCATTGATTTCAGAAAGTCTCTATTGCAAATAGTTTTTCTTTGCTCGTTTGTCTGAAGGCAGGTGACCTAGTTGTAATATTCTTACCGTCTGTGTTTCTTTCTAGCCTTAGCAGTGAAAAGTCACTGCATGTAATGTTACCGTGCTCTGGTGCATAAAGGTTGCTCCAGCATCAGCATTTAGTTTTCCAGGGAGTCTGAAGCATTTTTCTCAGAAATGGGAAACACAGTCAGAGGGCCCATTAATAAATGAGATGCAGTATACGTGGCTATATAAACTTACACAAATTACATTTGTACTACTTTTTCTGTCAGCATGGAACAGTAAAACACAAGTCATCAGGTTAGCAAGTGCCTTTGTGCCTTCCCTACCCTCAGATTGCAAACCCCGCAGCCAGATGGTGCTTCATTGCTCTGCAGCGTGCCATGGGTGTGAACAGTCTCAGTCAGTACAGCTCCCAGAACCTGCCTTGCTATCCCCACCTCAGCCTGCTGCCTCACCCCCCCATCACAGCCTTCACCACTGCTTTCCGCTCCATTACTCCCTAGTGTGATTCTATTTGAGATTCTCTTTTTCTTAAAATAATCCAAGAACAGAACAGTTGTATACTTATACATATATATATAGGAAAAAAATCCTCAGTGATTCCCTAATATCTGCATACCAAGTCTTGTCACAGTCTTTTTTATTTGTTTATGTGCAAGTTCAGAAGTGCTGTTGGAAAGTCGGAGTGTTCAGTATGTTCTGACAGTGAAGTGCAAAATTGTATTGCATTGTCTCTTTCTCTATACACTTAGGTTTATGAAGAAAGACACAGCATTTTTGTTTCACTCCGACCCCTTTCCCACCACCAAGGGACATACCTGAGCAGGTTGGCAGTCCATTTAGGGCTAAACCTTCGTAAGTAATATAAACCTGGAAGTTTGTGAGGGAGGAGACAGCAATTCACCGTGTAAAAGTGCCATAATTTTTACTTCTGTATGGACACAGATTAGCTCTTTGGTCCAAATTTTTTTAAAAATTATTTTCCCATCAAAGAACAAGCCTGTCTCACTTGAGTCAGAAAAGCAAAACACCAGAAAAGTATACAAGCATTTGGAAACAGTGCATTGCACTGGAAAGTGTGGGGCCATCCCAGCTCTGTTTTTTGTCTACAATGTCCATGTAAATGATTAGAAAATAACTCAAGTCCTAGGAAGTCTAATTTTATTAGGTCTGATAGGCCTTTCTGAACCTTTTTACTTCTCTCCTGTTTTCCTTAAATCTAGATTTTTATGGAAGTTATTTTTATTGTATTCTTCCACCCTGCCCTTCAACTGACTGCTTTAAAACAAGTCAAGCTTTTCTAGCACATGTGGCTTTCTGCAGCTCAGCTATGCTCCCTGAAATAGTGATTGCTTTACCAGATCAGTTTTCTTGGAAAGACTTCCAAACAGTGATCTAATAAACCTGATATGTTAAAATACTTAAGCATTCAACAAGTGTTTGGCGAGACAGAAGGATGTTCTTGGAGTTAATATCCAAATAATATAGAACACGTAGCGTCTTACTGTGCTCAAGGAGCTGTAGCTCATTTTATATTTTGCTGCCTGTAGATTTTTTTTTCCAGTCTTGATTTTTTTCTTGGTCTGGAGTCTGAATTCCTGAGGCACAAGCGTGTACATTGAGCAGGTCAGCGGTCAGAAGTGGCTTTCTCCAGCTGTACGCTCTCTGTGCTCATTTGGCCAGTGAGAATTGGTACTAATACATTTACTTTAACTGGATGCTTAGCTGATTGACGCTGTCATCACCTGATAGCTTTCTGCAGACTTGGGGGATTTGGGGAGGCCAGTCAGAGGGTGAAATGACTTTTCAGCAAACCCCAGCTTAATTCTTCCTCCTCCCTTCCTGAAGTGAACTGGTTGTTTCCAAAGTGATTGATAGATAGAAAGGAGGTAAAAATCTTAACAAGACATTAAGTATTTTCGTTGAAAGATATTTTTTCTAGGAACAGATGGAGGCCTAAGAAAGACCTAGTGTCTTGGAAAGGACCGTTTTTATGTCTTTTTCTTCCTGGATTTTGTGTGTGTGTGTACATACACATTTATAGATATATGTATATAAAAAAATATCTCTCTTGAAAAAAGGGAATGAAGTGTTCCTGTCCCTGCTGTATTGGCTGAGGAGTTACTCTATTGCCTTAGAAAGCCCCAAATTTTCCTGTCTTTGCCCAGATCTCCTCTTTTTTGTTCCATTGGAAAGTGTTTTGCCTGCTCTAGCACTCAATTTGTAGAAAAGTGAGAGTTAGTGTTGGTAAACCTGATAAGTGAGGGATGCAGCTGTTTCAAGTCTGCTGCTTACCTGTTGCTTTGTTCTGTCAAGTGTCTTTGCTTTGCTGGGAAGTTCGTGTTTCCCGCTGCTCTGCTGCCTCTGATGTCCAATAAGGATTTAAAATTCTTTTTCAAATTGTAGTAGCTCCAGCTGGCTCTAATTAGTGACTATGGCGCTGCTGTTCTCTCTCAGCACCAACATGGAACAATAAAAGACCATCCCTGTGCTGAAGAGTTCACCGTGTAAGTGGAGGACAAGAGACAACAAGGAGATGTTGATAGCAGATGTTTCTAGTGGACCTGGAAAGCCCAGCAGAATGGAGAGGTGATCACAGATTTGTGGTTAGGCAATAGGCAAAGCGTAGCAGCTACTAAGGCACTGTCAACGAATTCTTCATGCCAGCAGCTGGGAGCAGCTAGCTTGTTGGAGCAGGCTGCTTTAGGTCATTATTTGTATACAGTCCATATCCAGGGAAAGGAGCAGGATCGAACACCTAATACTAATAGTGGTAAGACCACATGAACCTTGTATATAACAGTTATTAGCGTGAGACAGGAGGGGACTTGTGTGAGGAGCAATGTGCTGTGTGAGAGTGGGGAGTGGTAGGAATAACTGATGCCCTAGTTAGGGGAGTTACCTGTACCTCTCCATGTGGGCTTCAGCTACATGTCAAACATATACCGTATCTACTCTTTTTAAGCTCATCACAGCAGCTGCACCAATTCTGTTTGCATAAGTCAATACAGACATTGTACTGTAAGCAGATTTTGGAAGCAGAGTGACGGTTGTCCAATAAAACATTTAATGATTTCCATTTCTTATATTTAGATATGATCCTTAATTGTGTAAGGACCAAAAATTAATGTAATAGTTTAAGCTGGCACACAATGTCCTGTTTAAAAATGTTACATTTAATCTATAATCTATAACTCTTTTTCCACTGTCTTCTGGGATGATACAATGTACTCCATTTTCAGATACAGTTTTTTAGGATATTAGAGTGGACTGTCTTTTTTTCTCTTTCCTGGTGTCCAAAAGCTTTGGAGTTTGAAAACACTATTGATTTAAATTGCTTAAAGATGCTCTTTTCCATTCACCAATGTTCATCACTGTTAACAGTCTGCTGTTGTAATATGTATCTGACTTAAAACATCATAACAAGATCAAGTGGGTAATAGAGGTTTCTTCCCAGAAAAATACACATGGTGAAATAGAAGCCCAGACAAACAATTAATTGCTGGCTTTAAAAATAGAAAGGAAGATACAAGCTACATAAATATAATTAAGTCCTGCCTTCAGAGAATACTATTTATCCACACATAAAAGAGTAGTGACCTGTGTTTCTTGTGAAGAAGAGACAATGGCAATTAATGTTTTTCTACAAAGCTTTAGAGCTGAAACATTTTCTACTGAATTACAAAAAAAGGTGTAGATGAAATATCACAGAACACATAAACAGAGTGGATTTAAAGTAACAATAAATTGTCATGATCAATTAGTGCTTCCTATCATGTTAAAAATCTACTCTAATAAGTGAACATTTAAAAAAATGTATTTCCCTTCTCAATCTCCTGTCCTGAGGAAATTAAACAACATTGACAATTCAGACACTTGGTAGAGAAAACAACCTGGATGATTAATCTGTTTAGTTCTCTGACTGACATTTATAGAGCTAATTGTGTAGTGATGATGCTTCTTTAATAGATCTGAATATTAATGGAAAATTTGGTTAAAGTTGAAAGTTGTTTGTTTAGGAATACCACTGGAGAAATAAGAATGCTTCATCAACTTCAGATTTTCATCACAGGTTTTATGACATATCATGGAACTTAAGTGCTTTTATGACTTGTATAAAAAATTGCTTCAATATTTGACATTCTGTGCTTCAAGGAATCCTGATTGGCAGTTGATTAGCCTTTTGCTCAAGTCATTATCTTCTTTAGTGAAATTAGTTGGCTAGAAAATTGCATTGTAATTCATCAAGGGGAAAGTAACGTTTCAAAGGCTCTTGAGAGTATGATCCTTTTTATTTAGTATACAATATAAATTATTTCCCTAGCATGCTCTTCTAAAATGTACTGTTCATCATATTACAGCAGTTTGTATTTAATTATTGTATTCGTTTTTATTTCAGTCTCTTGGAAACTAGAAGATACCTGTGTTTGAATTAGCTCATGAGTAATATTGAAGGATGTGTGTACAAGAAAGAATTTGGCCTTGAATCAGAAATGTACTTAAACGTGCATTTAAAAACTAACCCAAATATGTGGAAAACTCCTCTCATTATGTTTAATGCAATGCTAGTAGTGGGATCTTTCTCATTCGAAAGGAAAACTTCCTGCAAAAATCGTGTTAATAAATAATGTACAAATGCTATGGTAAGGAGAGTAAAGTATATTTGCAGAAGGAGTATCAGTTTTTAAAAGTCTGTGGTGTGCTGAAAAAAATAAGAGAATACTTTTGATAGATGTTCCTCGTTACCTCAGGGGAAAGTACGGGACCTGAAACACATTGCTAATTAGGGGTGTGTGGGGGAGCATGGGGAGGTCACCTACTGGAAGCAGTGGGTGAGATTTTCCCTGCCTTGGCTTCAGAGAGCTGATTTGTCTCCTCCCAGGTGCTTTCCTGCTCTCCTAGGTGACTGTGAGAGCTCACTGTTGCAGATACCTCTGACGTGAAGTAAGACACGGAAGCGGCAATGAGACAATAGGAGTTGCGTTATTTGGCAGCAGTGGGTTTCTGAACAGTTCCCTTCGAGACACATGGAATGCCATGTGCATAGACTGACTGGGACGGGTGTCTGGAGATCATCCTGCCTTGAGTGGGGGGCTGGACTAGAAGGCCTCCAGAGGTTTCTTCTCACCAATATTTCTGATTGCTGTATAGCATATTTCAGTTTGCTTCTCTTCTCACACTTGTCCTGTGAAATAAAGCCAATTTTCTGTGGTGCTGTGGCTTGCGGTGGAGATCATTCTCTTTTCTTTTCCTTTTAGTAGTTCTCCTTCAATCTCCAGCCGTGACTTAAGGTCACGTTTGGCACAAAGAGATGCTTTTTGACACACTGAGTGTCACCAACTTAATTATCTTCAGATTATGAAACAATTAACAAGGCACTTTTTTGGTAGTGTTTTCCTGCTTTCATAGCATGCATGTTTTTAGAAGTTTTAAAGCAGCATCTTGATATTGGAATTTCTAGATGAATTAAATAGATACTTAATTGGAATACAACCACATGTGTGCCATATAAAATTAGCTCCTGTGCAGTGAAAGTTAATCTCTAGCTTGCTGATCATCTTCTCCTACACAGAAAGACAGAAAACAATTTATCATTGCATTTAGCGTTCCCCCTGTGAGATAAATGTCTGTAAGAAAACACACGTCAGATGAAATAAGAACATTCTTTGTATGTGATTTAATACCAGTTAACTCAGTTGACATCCTCTAAGACCTTAATTAAAATGATGGTTTTGTATGTAGCTTTGTTCCAGTATTGACAGATGAGTCTGCCCGAGGTCATTTAATGAATCACCTCACCGTTGAAAATAATGGTCATCTCTTATAACTTCTTAAGTGTATCACAACTTCATTGCATTTCTTCTCTGTGCTAGAATTGGCTTATTCTTACTTTATGCCTTTCCATCTTCACAGCACCATTATCTATTGCTGTTGTATGCTGCTGTTGCCCAGTACCTGATAGATGAGTAGCAAAAATAATCTTGACAGAAGTCTAAATTGTATTTACTGTAAAAAGTCTGAAAAAAGAGTTTCAAAAAATTGCCTGCCTAGTTTGAAAGTCAGAATTTTATGCATTTTATGTTGCATGTTTTGTATTTTTCCTACTTTAATGATTGTTGTTAAAATACTAGACTGAGTTTTTTCCTAATGTAAAAAATTTAAATTCCTGAATCATTAATAAAATATACCTACATTACACTCTGTACAAAATATTTGTCAGAAGGAGTAATTAAAATTAATTAATGCTCCTGGTAGAGGAGTAATTGTTCCCTGAAGGTATTGAGCACTGAACTGGAAAATGTTTTTTAAGAGCTTCCTACAAAGAAGACAAAACAATTTTTTTTGAAAGAAAGAGTGCTTTGAAATTTGACCTGTGTTATTGCGGCTTACCTCGTGCGTTTATTGATCGCTTATTGTCTTCACAAAAGGGACTTCACCGTCTCTCCAGGAAACATTACCAGCTACAGCTGTCCCTCTTAGCAGTCATGCTCTGACCACACGAGGAAGTACCACTCCTCATGCAGAAAATACAGGACGAAGGAACTGGTCATGTCCGTTCCTCCCATCCCCCAGATGTTGTATTACGATACAATGTCACAGCCTTTAATTATTTACAGAAGTCATAGTAGCAGCCTGTGTAATGATGATGATACTTTGTGTGTCTGTAGTTCTTCTGAGGAATGTAAAGTACTTTACAAACATTAGTTAAGCAAGTGTTATCTTTCTGTCACTACTACTAAGTGGCCCTACTGGCATAATCAGGCTGCTATTAACTGAAGTTTCTCTCCTCTCCATTCATATGTAACATGCTAAAATAATTGACGTATTTACTGTGTGCACTTATTTCCTTATTTTCCCGGTTGTTTTTACTTTGTTCCTTATTCCTTTAGGGCTAGTTTTGGAGAAGGGAACTTAATTTTTAAAGAATGTTTATTCTCTAACAGTAAAACTGCAAAAAAAAAATCATTTCATAGGAAGGTTGTTTTATAAAAAGTGTAAGAATTTGTAAGCCTTTGGTCTCCGAAGACAGGCTCTCTAAGGCCCTGTCTCAATGTGTGTTGCAGAGTAGTTGGAGAATATGGTGCTTTCTTGAATGTTTGTAAAGTTTCCAGAGTGCCTTTTAGACAGAGGGGGAAATATAATTTTTAAAAAATTGTTTGGCAATAGGATAGGATAGCGTGCATGGTTCTAAAGCTTCTTAGCAATATTGTGTGACTCTTCTGTCTAGGAAAAATGTAAAAGTTGCAGACAGCTTTTATCGAACCTGACAGGGTGCAGTAAAATACAGTACTCGCAGCTCAGGAGGTGCTGTCTTTCCAAATGCTGCCAAAATATATTGGTGTGCCACAATACAGCACTGCTTTATTAAACTCTCTAAATGAGAAAGTGGGATGGGATTTACACATTTCCTGTCTTATTATCCAGAAGTACCTCTGTTCCCTTTCTTAGGAAAAACCATATTCTAACCCTCATGGAGTATATTCACTTTACGGTCTGTGACCTCGTATCACTCACTTGCATCTAAGGTGTGACAGAGCAAAACCAACAGAAAGGGTTTTCTCTTTGACTGTGCTCATTTCTGTTGATGGGCATTTTGTAAACTTTGATGTTGGTGGGTCAAGAAGCCATTCAAAGGGCAAGGGACATCTTACAGCTATGTGGAGACATCCTTTTCTCCAAGCAGAAAAACAATGCTGATTCTTTCACAGCATACTTCTAATTTATTTTCCTGGCAGATATCAAAGAAACATCATAATGCCATGTTTGAAATGACAGCAGGGTATGGGACATCTTCTAGATTGTCACTTCAATTATTTGCCACCATTACCTGTCCTGGAAGAATTTTCAAAATCTGTCCCTGTGGTTTCTTCAGTGTTTCTGCGTCTTCTGAGTTGAAGTAAGCGTATTTCAAAAGATAAAACTTTCTGTTAAGTTCCCATTCTTTAATGTGGTCATTTTGCTTGACAAAGTTTACTTATTTCACTATATAGCAGAAAAATTGTACAAGGGAAAGTTTATGCCTAAAATCTGTAGTATTTCTTCAGCTTGGTAAAATTGATTGGAAGCATAACAGAAGCTCTGAGACATAAGGAAAGAAATAAAATTTCATGTTTTCTAATTTTACATGTGTTAAATTTCTTTTACAATGATTTTTAAGTTGTACTGTGTTAGGTCAGCTATGTTCCTTGACTCTTCTGGGAAATCTCTGCATATCTTCCTGAGTGTAATAACGTCTACACATTTTTGTTAATTTTTCTTTCTTTTTTTTTTTTCCAGTATTATAAAAGAATTACATTTATGCTCTTGGGAACTGTTAATGGTTTTGATTCACTAGAACACTTTGTATGAACAGATAACATTTATCATTTGCTTAATCACTGTCAATTTATGTGCTAATGTTGAATAATCGAAAGTAAGATACTGAAAACACATTTAGTTATTTTAACAGTGCCATTTGACTGTAGTCTTAAGAAAGACTATATAACTATACATGTGAGAGAGACATTGGCAGTGCAGGTATTTAGGAACAGTTTGTTTTGTTGGAAAAAGGCTATGTTTGAAAAAAGATTAATTGTTGTTTTCCCATACCTGTGCCAAGGAAGAGCACTACTGAAGTTAAGCATGGTGCTGCTGTGCCTTCACCCAAGTGTCTCAGCATTCATGAGAAGAACACTCGCAAAATCCTCATTTTTGAGAAGACTTTTCAGATATCCACATTTACCCTCTGCCATGTACCATGTGGTATTGCATCCAGTTCTGGGGCCTTTGAAAAATTATGTCTTATTTTCTATGTTGTAAATCTGTTTCTGCTTCGCTTTGGAGTGAGTTTTATTTTGATGTGTAATGAAGCGATATCTAGACCAGTGTAACTAAATGGAGCGCAAGAATTGGGAAAACAGTAACTACAACATTCATACCTACTGCAGCAGAAATGGGAGCAGAGCCATGAATACCTGATTGTAGTGATGACTCTGCCCCATGTGGACATTATTTTTGAGTGTATTTTAGCAATGCTTCGATTTTAACTCTTTGGCAAAGCTGAAGGCCAGAATATGTTTAGAAAGCGCCATCAAATAGTTTGGTAGACTGATGGCAGCATGGATGAAGTTTTCATCTGTGTCAAGGAGTCTTGCGTATTGCAGTGAGTTGCTCTCATTATTTTCTGCTGCCTGATGGGATAAGCTTTTTTTGTTCTTGAGATTAATTTAGGAAAGTATCAATGCAGATGAGAATACTGACACTGCCTGTCAGGTCTTCCAGTTCATTCTAGCATTCGTACTCTACAAAAAGCTTTACATACAAATCTCTACTCTTCTTCCTCCCCCTTACTGCAGTCACTCAGACTTGTTTTGCTGTTTTGTTGTTGTTTTTGAAGGGACCAATCCCTTGGTAATACAACTTCACTATAACGTACTTCCACATAAGTTTAGGTTTAAGCATATCCTGAAGCCAGTAAATAGGAAGAGGTTTTAAGAGGAAGGAAGAAGGGGCTTTTTTGGAGTTATTCTGCAATGATTTTTAATTCATCACAGGATTCTGGAGGCATCTGTGGCTAAGGTGAGTACATGGAGTTCTGCAGATGAAGAGACTGGTTAGACTCCTGAATCACTAAGGCCTATTATGATATACAGACAGTGCCAAATTTTTGAGTAAATCCATTGTGGAATTATGAAGGAGCATTGTCTTTTTGGGAAATACTGCTAAAATGTGCCTCTCTGTTTGCAGGCAAGAAGTATACCTCCCAGTCTGTGGGAATTAAAACTTAATTAGGCCAGGTTTCACTGAGAACCCCTAATAATTCTGTTCTCCTTTAAAACCCACGGGTTTATGAATTATAGAAGGGAAAGATTGAACATGGCTATCTTACACTTTTTTTCTTTTCACTTTTTATTCTGTGCTTTCCTGGGGTATCTATTCGAAATATCAAGGGAACATTATTAGTTTCACAATGATTAACTCTATGGTATCTAAACAAAGTGCAAATGCTGTCTCATGGAGCTCTTTTGTTGCTTTCAAGTAGTTAAGCTTGCAACACTAGCTTGTCTCATATTTGATAGGGAATCTGCTGAACATGAGAAAATGTTCAGACTGAATGACTTCTTGGTCAATATTCCGCCACTAAGTGCTAGAGGTGGAAGTTCAAACCCTGATGTTCACTGAGTCATCTTGTCAGTCACGTCTGTGATCTTTGCTGTATTTCATAAATGTTGTGACCACAGGAGCATACTCATTCACCGATAAGCAGATTGTTGTAGTGAAGCCCAGGCTCCTTGAAGCCCAAGACAATTTTGTCAGGGATTTCTTGTCAAACTGGAAAGGAAATACGTGATAGTATCCGTTTGTGCATTGTTTATGCCCCATTCTGTATGAGCAGGCTGCAGATTTTGAAACACTCTTATTCTGGTTTCCTTGAGCTGTCTCCTGCCTGCTGTTAATTAATTCCCAACATGTTATTTAATCTAATGGTTATTTGCAGATGTGTTTGACAGAGGGTTGCATATTTCAAAAGAAGTAGATTTCTGCACATTTTGGAAAACTGATGTCCAGAGAAAAGCTAAAGCCTCTCTTTAAGGGGACGAAATCCAGGGAGACTCAGCCATTATATATTTTGTTGCCATTGCATTCCTGGCCAGTATTTCAGGTTCAGTACAGCATGTGTGACACTAACCCTGCCAGAAAACCAAAAAGGTCCAGGTTGGAGGCTTGAAAGAACTGAGTGTAGTGTAAGAGGAGACTGGAGATGTGGGGCTTTCTGGAGATACAGAGAGAGTCTGAAAGGTATTGAAAACAACACATCACATTACCCTCAGTTTCCCTTCCTGCATTTTCCATTTTGGTGTCCATCTCCTTTGTGAAGTATATAAAATCATCTAATAAAAAAGCTGTGTAAAGCCTTGAGGAGTTGTTTTGATGTGATAAAAACTATTGCATTCAAATTATGTCTGATGTGTAAAACATTGCTCAATGATATTTCTATTCAAAACAAATATTCTTGTAATATCTGTCTCTGTGCTGACATGCACATAAGGCATTAATGGAGAAGGAACAGTATATTGGTACTTGACAAAAAAATATTAATTTTAAACCAAAAAAAATGAAGTAGAAAGTGTAGTTCAACAGAGAAAACTGCCTTTTAGAAGGTCTTGAATGTCACTCACACCCTTTTATGACAGCCAGGCCACTAAGCAACTATAGCCTACTGGATTTTAGATAGTAATATTTTTGAAAATTGTTTTGTTGTGTTGTTTATGTAAATGCTTTCAATGAGCAAATAAATTTGTTCAGGCAAAACAATACTTAAACTCTAGGCATTGCATGCCAGCGTGAACTAATTAAAATTATATTGTGCAATAGGTCAATAGATCAGAAAGTTGGCCTCTAATTAAGGTAGTTGTAAAAACCTTGTTCTTGTTGAAAAGAAAGAGCAAAACTAAGAAAAATAATCTAGACATAAGAAAAGGGAATCAGAGCTCCCATTCTCTTCTGAAAGCTGTGTTAAAAGTCAGCATTTTCTTTTTTGAATCACATTATGTTGCTTACGGAGAGATTTGAGGCTTTAGATTGTCCCTCATTAAGGATCTTTGCGCTCATCCCTCTGCCTGCAGTGCTTGCCCATGTTGTGCATACCTCAATCTGCAGATAACAAATAATAGTCTGGCTCCACAACTGGAGGTCTGACGGGAGTGTTCAGATCTGGTTTGTATTTGCTCTCAGCTGAAACCTTTCATCCTTCTTAATATTTAAGCTACACCTATTTTTTGTGGTTCTTGCTCTCACCACAAATAGGTGCCTGGCCAAACTGAATAGGTGTCTTCTTGGGACTGTTTTTGAGTGAGCCTTTTGTGCCAGTTATTGTTTAGCTTTTAGTCTTCCATCTTAATAATTGAAAAACATTTGTTTTCAATAACATGTAGATGTAGGGTGTTGGTTTACCCTGGAGCATAAACATAATTAGCAAAAATATTAACAAGAAAAAGATTTTAGATGGTAGAATGGCTTCTCAACTTTTTCTCTAGATTTTCATCACTTCAGAAGGTTGGAAGGCAGATCTGTTTCAACGATGTTTTTGTTTTGTAAAGGAAAGTTGAGCAGGGAGTTAGACTGGATAACCTCCATGGTCTAATCCAGCCTAAGTTATTCTCTGATTTTATGAGAGGATATATGTTGAAAAGAAAATACATTGATACTTTTAAAACTAGTAAATCTAAGCTGTCCATTTATTGGCATCATCTTTCCGTAGAACTGTGATGAGCTTGTCTTTATGGTGTGATGCTGGTAATACTGAAACTTGTGAAATATTTTGGTGCGGAATTGTAAGTTAACCATAGGTCTTCTGGAGCCTGCCTTATAAAATGTTTCATCAGCATATTCACGCATTTTGCATATTCAGTTTGAACCGAGAAGTGTCTTTCACTAGTACTTAGCTGTGTAGAATTTTACGTGAGGGTGGGGGGATTACTTAATCATCTTCCCATTGGAAGTAACCAGAAGTATAGCGTTAGATTATTTGTGTAAGTCATCTCGATGTTCTGAAAGGGGTTCTCCATCATTCCCTGTCTTGTTGCTTCCTGACGCTTCATCCTTACCACCACCGGTGCAAGCAGAACGCATGAGTCATTGAAGACAAGGCTTGTTGCTGCTTGTACCCTAGGGTGACTGCTGAATGCTTTTGTTCTGCCGTTGCTCAGTTGTTTGTTAGCGCCTGTTTACAGCTAAAACCTTAAGGGATGGATATCCTATCGTGCTGTCTTCTGTGTGGCTGGTGCAGAGTTTGAACCTGATGTGTTACTTTGATCTTTTGAACTTTGGTTCATACAGACTCTTAGGGCTCAGTAATAAAACTGCTCCCTTCTTGTAATGCAAAAATTTGTTTTACTTGGGTGTGAGAATGGGGGCTTTTCCCCCTTCATTTGCAGGTACACTAACTCAGGCATTGCTAAAAATCCATAGAAATGCAAATATATTTCAGCTAAAAACAATACTTAAAGGGTACATTTACCTTGTTGTTTGCAGGTGGGGCCTATAATATGCTTTTGAAGGAAATACCCTGACTCTTCTCACTGTTTTGGTATTTAGCACCATCGAGTATCTTGGAGCACATAAGCTAGGTTTCTTTTTTGGTAGATGTAGACTGAAGGATGTGTCTCTGATGCATTCCACTGGAAAACTAGCGTTCAGTCCATGGACCGGTCAAGAGCCAGCCCAAAACAAAAATTAATGAAGAAACCAAACCAAACAAAAAACCCCCATCCCCACCACCAAAAAACGCCCTGAAATGTCTGTAGTATTTGTACTACAGGTGCTCAACACCAGTTGTTTTACTCCACAGATGTGCTGTTATTGGTCCTCTGTATTTGCTAATGAAGATGTACCCAAAGTGCTAAATTTTGATAAGACAAATGTAGACGAGGCTTAATATACATTTTATTTGGATGGCAGTTCACAATGCCTCTCCACACTTCCTTGCCAAATTCACCATAGTCTCTTTTCATACTCCCGTGTACGATCTCCTATTTGCAAGCCTTTGAATAATATGAAAGTAGTCAGGCAAAGCTATTTTTAGAAGTATACTCACTTTCTGACAGTGAGTGGAATAATGAGAATTGTGTTGAAAATTATTCTGCGCTTGACACCATTGGCATAAGCTGTTTGGGGGTTTGTGTGTGTGTGTGTTTGTGTTTGGGATTTTTTCTATCTGTCTGTCTGTCTGTCTATCTATCTATCTAAATATGGGCAAAGATCCCATTCTGTGTATGTTTCTGGAAATGATGCTGATATAAAGTGGAATTTATGTCCATCCCTACTACAGTCTTTGGAGCTTTCAGTAGCTTTTTCCTTTTAAAGTCATGTCCCAGTGCTCTTGCATTATTTTGTTAATACTGCTCAAACTGCAGAGAACATGAGACGCTTTGGGTAAATTGTTGTTCAGAATTACCTTTTAAAATCCAGTTAATACATTATGTATCCGTGGAACATTGCTGTGGAATTGATGCTGTTTACTCGTTAATTACTGTAGACTGCAGCTTACAGTGTTGGCACTGTGGCTTGTTTGTTACATGTGATGATCACTTTATAAATGTCAATAAAATCAAGACAAAACCCTCTAGTACAACTGAAAGTAACGACTCAGTATTTTCCTCATTAGTTTTGGCAGCAAAGTAGTCTTACAAAGCAGTGTGCAGTAAAACACCAGCCAACTGAGTCCCACACTGTGGCTATAATTACATATTTTTGCTTGCTAATCAGTAGAATTTTTCTGTGTACACTATTATACTTCGATGGTTCTGCTGCAACACCAAATTTACTACAATGTTCTCTTGAAGAAAATGGCACATAATGATTTTGTATTTACTACAAGAAGATACTAAACTAAATAATACATAATGATGCTGCAGAGATTAACCAGCTCTTTAGTTCTTCTGTTCCTTATCTCTCTTTTAATAGTGTTTTAGGACAAACATCAAGTTATCTGGGAGAGAATTACCAGAATTACTGAACTGGTAAATGTAGCCATCTAAGTGGGATAACTTGTTTCTTACATGAAAACTATTAGATTGTAATTTTAAGCTGTGCCTAGTACTTTAATTTCCCTTCCCACAACTCATGGAGCATAAGGAGGGTTGCAGCTAGCTCAGATAAGTAACAAGTTCATTAATTACAGGCTTACCTTTCTTGGAGGTTAAAAAAGCTTGTGTGGCACTTGATTAAACAGGCTGTTGGGGTACAGCCCTTTGGAGGGCTGGGTAGTGAACAGCTCAGAGAAGTTCCCCGTGCAACTTTTGGATTCCATTAACTCTAAAGGTCACTTGCTATTATCAGGCTTTGAGTCCTTCTCCTTTTTAAAATTATTTTTGTCTGAAGTGATTACACTGCAAAAAAACCCAATTGCAGTGGGCAATGTGGAAGGCATTTTTTCAATCTAATACTCTTTCCATTATCTTGTTGGTTTGTTGTTTTTTTTTTCTTTTCTCGACGTTAAATACATAAATAAACAGATGCTTGATTTTTATTCCCTCTCTTTTTACTCATGGTTTACAGTCCCTTAGGTTCCACTTGATGATTATTAATATACCTGACAATCTTAGATTAGTATGATGCTTTTCCATTTACCTTGGCAACAGAACTTTACTGTCAGAGAGAATCTGTGCAGGAGCGGAAATAGAAGGTAGGGTGTGATGATGACAGCTTGCCCCCTTCACTCCATATACAGTTAATTATGTGTGAAGGGTGTACTGATGCCTCTGATATTTTTATAGATTTGTCAGATTCTGCAGTGCAATCTGACATATTAGTGAGAGTACATAGTTTTTATCCTATATTTGATTTGCAGTATGAGTCTGGATCAGGATATGATACTGTTTTTATAGAGGAAATTGTACTTAATGTATGTGAGGTTTTTTGTGTGTTGCTGGAAAACATTTGATATTTCAGCATTGTTGAATGTTGTTTGTGTCCTAGTTCTTTTTAAGTTATCTTTTGGCAAGCATTTGTCTTAGATGTGTTGCACATATGATTTGTCATAGCCTCTCAAGAAAAGGAAAGAACATTTGAGACTTCTAATGGGTAATTAGTTCTCAGGCTTGTGTTAAAGCACTCTCTGAAAGAACATTGTTCATACATAATTTTCCAGTTAATCTTATGTTTACTTTTTTCTTCTCTTGTATTTATTCCATTTGGATACATTGTAATGTGTTCAATTGGATTTACCTATTGCAAAGCAATTTTTGTATAATTAATACTGTTAATTAATCTGGCTTGAAACAGCACTCCAAATTGAGAGGGTGTTTCTGTGACTGCAGACTGAGAAGTATCTCAACTAAGTTTTCTCCCTTCCATGGTTCATGATAAGAGTAAATTAGCACAATTGAAAATGTCTGAGGAAATAAGGAAACCGGCTGCTACTCAGTAAATGATTCCTAGTATTCCTTATAGGCTGTTAAGCCTTACTGCAAGCAAGAGAATTTCTCCTGTTGATACTTACTCCTTTGTACATTCTAGCTGCTGCTAGAGTTCCTACAATCCCTGTGTGTTTTAAGTCTCTTTTGAAGTACGCCCAGAACAGGACAGACTTTGCACGAAGAACCTGCATGAAGATTCAGTGCTGTTGCATAGACAAACTGAACCCATATGGGTTAGAGGAGAAGAGATGACTCTTGAAAACAAATTGCTTATAAAAAGTATTTAGAAGATAGTATTTGAAGACATAAGTCACAAAAGCTTTTTGGCAGACCAGCCCATCTTTTGCAAGATTTTTCAGGGAAATGGAGCTATTCGCCTTGCATCACATATATCATATCTGGCTCAGGCTCAGTGTCTTCTGGGTTTTCTCAAAAGCTTTAATGTATTCTTTTATTCTGTCACTGATGTATAGTGTTCTGGTCCTTGGTGCACCCTATAGCTAAAGAGAAGCATCTCATTCTCCTGTGTCTAGTTTAGTTACATTTAGTTAGAAGTTGTCTTTTGCTACAGAAGCCTTTGGGCTTCAAATCCACTAAGACCTGTGTGAGGATGTCTTTGCTTCCACGTTCTCTGTGAAGAGATGGTCTCAGGTCACATCCCCTTCCCAGTGGGGAAAAAGGGGTTAACTTTAAACATTTTTTATTTTAATTTCACTGTACCTTTAAAACTCTTAGGAATGATATTCCAACCACCTGTTGGGCTGTGAGGATGCACCACAGTTACAAGGCTCCCTTTTACACAATCATTTTACAATTATTACTTGGTAGCCTGCTCTGTCTAAATCCTTGACCTGTACCTGACAACTGCTAGCCGATCATAGTGAATAAATCTGTATAATCATTGTGTGATGACTGCTTAATAACTGTATTTTAAATATGCAGATACCTATTCTGGCTTAATACAATTCAACTGCCATTACTGGCCCATGCACTTAGTATTTTTGAAACGTTTGCAAGTAATGAAGCACACCATTGCAGTCTTCGGTCTTTTCATGTGGAACCCTAAAATGCTGAAACCTGCAGAGAAGGAAAAGATTTATTACAAAAAAAGCAAAGAAAAACAATTATTGAACTACAGAGAGGAAGTGCTTGCCTGTGTGTGTTGTAAATGTGGAAAAAAACAAGCAAAAACCTATCTTAAAGACTTTGCAGTAGTTTTTCTATTTTCATTCTCTTTTTCTAGGTAAGCAGCATGCTTTTACTCAGAATAATCTGCAATATTTATTTCCTTACTGTCCACGGTACACAGGGGACTACATAGAATTGGAAGATAGAATATCCAAATGCTTATATGAGTCTGAGATGCTCACAAGATGCTCACAAAAAAAACCCAACAACCCAAAAAACCAAAACCTAAAACAAGAAAAAAAGCATGTCTAGAGTGATAAAGACATCTTGCTCAGGTTTGTGAGTTGCCAGTACTGAAGTGTTGGAAGTATATTCAGTGAAAGCACTGGTAATTTCTTTCTCTGATCTTGCCCGCTTTTAAGCATTTCCTTTATCCGTGATGTGAGATGAGTTGCTGAGACAGATAGACAGTGAGTGTTACCGTTTGTCCATGTCTGCATTCTTAATTTCATTTACATGCTGCATCAGAACATTACTAAATAACTTTTTAAAATAAAATCTGAGTTTCATTGCCCTTTCAGGCATGTTTTTTATATTTTTAGATACTTGCTTCTTTGCTGTTTCACAGACTTTAACTCAATGTTTCCAAACTGTACAGAAGGAAAAAGAAACTCCATGTGCACTAGACAGAGATTGATACAATGATAGTAGCCTAAGGTCATCAGTAGCTTAGTAGACATTATAGGAAAAGAGAGTTTCAGCAAGATTTTTAAAACAATACTGTGGATATTTACTGTGAGTTTGTGCAGAAGCACAAAGGTGCTTGTTTAGAAAATAAACAAGTGAGGGGCTGAAGGGGGCTGGCATCTTGGTCCAAGTGAAGGTGGGCATGGACTCTTCAGTGTGGAGTTAGAAAAAAGTGTTAAGCAGAGCCTAAGTAGCAAGGGCCTGTGAAAGTGGGGAAAGAAAAAGTTCTGATGTAATTTCCCTAAATATTTACGTTATTTAAGTTCAAGATGGTGCAAAACCCTAAAGGGCAGTTTAACGCTTAACTAATAGAATTTTATTTGTGTCCCTAAATTAGGTAGTGCAAAGAGTTTAACTAACTCTCCCATTTCCTGCCTTTTCAGGACACAGCTATAATTTCTTTTCACATGATCCTGTTCTTAATCTGTTCTGTGTGGTTTTTATTTAGTGGGCATAAGAAAAGGCTGTGATGCATGTTAGACTTCAGAGTTGTTTTCTTGATGAAGAATGAATGTCCTGTCATATAGCGCACAAACATGAACAGAAATCCAAGACAAAATAGACGTCCTAGCGATGAAACGTAGATAAGCCTTTTTATCCTTCCAATCTGTGTGGTATCCAGCTGGAAATGAAGTCCTGTGACTGCCCAGGAGGCTGAGGAAAGGATTTTGGAGTCACCAAACCTGTTTCTTCAGGGTGATACCACATGAAAATAACTTGCATCTTCTTAATAGTCAGTTTGGGAAGCTGGAAGAGCAAGTTGCGATGAACATGAGCTGAGTTTGGTTTAATAACACAGAATAGCCTGAAATTTCACCAGACTTCAGCTTATCACTTCACTTCTCAATAAACAACACACAATTTTTCTGCTTGCTTCAATGAGGTACGTAAGGCTTAGCTGTCTTGTTTCCATCTGTAGCAGAGTGTGGTATGTCAGGTGTCTCCACACTAACACAATTAAAAGGAAGTGAATGGTTCCTTCACACATGCCTTAATGTCAGCATTTTGGACTGGGAAAAACTGAAAAAACAGTATTGGAGCCTTTCCTAGTTGTTTTTTTCCTGCCAAAAGTGTGACATTCAGACAGGTTTATCAGACCCATGTTTCTCTGAGCCCTTATGCTACTTGAGTGGGCTGAGAAAAGTGTGAATTCTATTGACATTATAGCTCTGTCTGCAAAATCACAGTGGAGTGCTTGGAGAGTAAGAAAGATGACGTCCTAAGTGTGAGAAAAAACAAGCGTTCTCTTTATTGCTTAGTCATTTATGAAAGGAGTTTACCAATTGTCACTGCTAACGTGGCCAAACAACTTTTACTTGGCTTTTCATATATTTTTAATATGAATTTCTGATTTCCCAAGACATTTCACTAAAATAAAATAATCTGCCAAAATTTGTGGGTTTACTATTGTTTTGTGTTTTTGTGAAAGTAACAGTGATTGGTTGCATGCAATAAATGTAGAACACTTAACATTTAACAGGTCCATGGGTAAGTGAGCTTTATTTTGAATCATTGATGACTTCTTTATTTCCATATGGGTTTTTTGCCAGTTAATAGCATGGACATCGATTATGTTGGATCTTTCCAACTTCTTTGTTATACTTGAATGTGAACTGCATCCAGATTAAGGACAGCCTCCTCTTAAAACAACCAGTAGGTTTTAAAACTTAATTTCCAGCACTTTTCACCATAGCAAGCAATAACTGATGGGTTTTATTGCTAACTTTGGAGAATTTCAGCTAAACAATATTATAAAATTAAAGTTTAGCATGTATGACTTAATGGTAAGGCTTACATGTGCCATTTTTATCAGTAGGTTTCTTCCTCGAAGTTTGTATTGCAATAATGGTTTTATTATATTATTATATATTATTATA
>NW_010162925.1:0-24581 GCF_000695765.1 Mesitornis unicolor
ACCGAGCGATTCTGTGATTCTGTGATATCATGAAGTCAGCCTGAACACCTAAATGCTCAGCACAAAAGCATAATTATGTTTTTAGCATCTGCATCTACGTGTCAATGTTATGTACTACTTATCTCTGTGCAAATGTTTCTTTAAGTACAGTTGTAATTTTAAATCTGGGAACCACCGCAAAATCAGCACAAGCCTCACAGACCTGTGAAAACCATTGCAGAGCCAAGCCACGTTGCAGATGGTGAAACGCAGCGTTGTGTGGGAGTCAACTATTTCCACGTTAACGTTATTCAATCACAGTGGCCCATTTTCACACAGCTTGCTGAACTTCAGAAAGTTTGCACAAAGGTTAAGGTTTGACATTTTGAAACAGAATAGCTTAGTCCTCTATCCTCCAGCGAGAGCTACAATAAATAATCAATAATAGAAGAGAAACACAGACCCTTACTTCATCCCTTCCCAGGGTGGAAGTGCTGAAAACATGCTTTTTTTGACACAAATGCTTATTCTGAGGTCTTCATTAACAGGATTTCCAGTAAAATAGCCACAGGCAAGAAAGCACTTAATGTGACCGTTACTTAGGCTTCCTGAAACCACGCGTAGGTGCAATTGTGAGTGCAGATACAAGAATAGGCCCTCAAACATCTAAGGGACTAGCAGAATGGTATTTCTATCAATATGGGTCCTACTTAAAGGTCAGTCATCTAGTGCGTTAAGATTTATTTTTTAACTGCTGTGACTTCTGTGTTGTTTATGCAAAGCACGCCTCTAAGAATGAAACAGACTGAGACAGGGCAGAAGGCCTTGTTCATAACAGCGTAATTCATGAGTGCACTCAGAAATCGCTTCCCTAGACTTAGGTATTAGTTCAGAGATGCTTACTTCTAGAAAGTCGTATTCTCTCTGAAACAGTTCTACAGATCCCTCATTGTGTGCGTTGCTGATTTACTGCTGCTGCATATCTTATTTCTGCGGTACAGGGTAGATACAGCACATCTTCAGTGTCACCAGCATCACAGAAACGCCCTATCTGTAAGTGTTTGCACCACTTCTTAATCAGAACTTTCCTCTTCTAACAGGACTGGTGCAATAATTCACCCCTGACACCCAAAGCAGACATCCTTCCACTGGATGATTTTCCCACCAAAAGATAGGCATCCCCCATCATAACACGCTTAGGGGTAAACTGCAGTCTTTTGAAACGGCTACCAGCACATTTCACTGCAAGTTTTCTTGTGCTCCCTTAATGCTCACAAATGGGTGTCACTGTTTTGGCTGTCAGGGATATTCTCCGTTTTCAGAGGTGGGAGCACAGAGCACACATTGCCCACGGTGCTGACACAGTCGCTCTCTGATGGAGCAGAAGTTCACCCTGACCATAACAAACCACACAGCCCCTCTAAACTCAGCGTCGGAGCAGGCTCTGCATCACAGCAGCCCCTACGAAGCCTCCTTGGCTTGGTGCACTGCCCATGAGCACTGCTAATCAAGCTTCCCACTGCACCCATGAAGGAGCGGTACCCAGCAAAGTTTCCTGCCTTTCCCACTCACATAGCCATCAAGCTCTGCAGCCAGTGAGACAGGGATCGTACTGAAACCCACCTTCTTTGTCACCCAGTCTCACGTCCTCCCAAAGCAGGTCAGCCCAGAGCGTATGCTCTGGAAAAAGAGCCACCTGTGGTGCTGCAGTCAGAGCTCATGTAGTGATGGATGTGCACAAGCAGCACTGAAAACGCCAGCATTTCCATGGCACCTGCCTTTGCCATGTGCATTTTGCATTTTTCAGGTTGGACAGGGGTAGAACCCTGATACTAAACCCAAGATCTTTGCTACAGCCTTGATCCCAACCTCGATCCCAGTCCTGGAGCAATGAAAGAGCAGCAGAGGTACCAAACTGTTATCCATCACCAACGTAACAGGAGTCAAAAGACCTCTGGTCTGTGTGCCAGCCTCAAGTCTGCAGCTGGAGGCAGCTGCACAGCGATTCCCTGGTACACAGCAGAGTCACTGCTTTGCTCTAGGAAGGGATTGCAGCAAACCCAGTGGCATCATCCAGATGTACCTGCACAGGCATGCAGGTACAAGCATAACAAAGAAGTAATCGGTCATTAAGGAAAAAAGCCCATAGTCCCTCTCCCTAGTCTCCCCAGGTATAGGTCCCATTTCCCTGTCACACACCTTGAGGTGACTGAACGAAGTGCCCAGCTCAGAGCAACAGCCTGAGAGGGATGGCTCTTGCAGGTGCCTTTCCCTGCTCAGGACAAAGCGGTTCTGCAGGGACCTTCCAAACGTGTGGAGGGAAGGTCAGACATCCCACCCAGCGTGCCACGAGAGGGAACTGCAGCTTCATCAAGAGACCGCGCAGAGCCACAGTGCCATTTCCCCAATACCTCGCTCTCAGAGAGCGCTGAACCACAGTGACTGCCTGTAACCCAAGCCAGCAGCAACAGAAAAGTTCAAGCCCTGACAGAGGAGGGTTCAGCCTGCTCTGTCAGTCTGACAGTTACAGGCAAATGACAACGGGGACCAGAACACCAACTGTTAGGCAACTTCTAAACACTCATTGTTTCCTATAGTCATAACATAGAGCAATCACCAGGAATAACTTCTCTTCGCATGTAATGACCGCTAAGTCACCCGCAAGAAAAAAACAGCACTGAACAATTCTGCTTTTTAAATGCAACAAAGAGATGCCAAGAAGGCATTTGAAACAAATGCCTGCTACAAAAGAGGAGAGGACTCAAACCCTGCTGTGTGCATTATGTTAATTGGACCAACCTGCACCCCGAAGCACAGAGCATTGAGTCTGGGTGTAATCCCACTGCAAGGGGGCTCCTGTCACACAGTAACCTCCCCTCTCTGCTAAGGTTGGTTTCTGACCGAATGGGTTCATGCTTCACCCTGGTTTCTGAGGATTAACTGTTCTGCGATAGCGTCAGATATGCCACCTCCAGCTTAATGCAATGGATTTCAAGCTGACCGCAATCTGGTGTGCAGCCACTGAGTGCCAGCTCTTTCTCTGGGAGGGCTTAAGAGCAGCCTTTAGCGTTCTGTTAGTTCCCAGCCTTGAGGAAGAGCAGAGTAAAAGACAGATGCTGCCCTAAGCACAAACCCAAAATGTGCTGAGCCACGCAGAGCTGCAGCGGAAGCACTGGAGATAAGAGTAACGCCTACTGACCTGGCATTGCAGTACTCAGCAGTGACCAGGAAATTGCCGTTTGCCCCAGCAGAGCCGTCGTTGCTGTGTGCAGCCTGCAGAAACGCCTCGCCAGCGCCAGTGAGATGCTCGCTATGGCAGATAGACACAGTCCACGTATTACTGACTGGGTTATGGAGTTACAAACAGGTTCAGTTCAGTTTAGAGCACTCAGATTTACTCTAAACAGGACAGGTTAGATGTCCAGGACTGTCCTCCTACAGTCAGGTTCTTGCACTTTGATTGCAGTTAGAGTACGACAAGTCTGTCACATGTGAGTCAGCTCCAAAATGCTCTTGGGGCAACGGGAGTTTGCCTACATACAGAACTATGTAAATACCGAAAAAGAAACTAAAAATTTGACCTTTGTTTAACCAAGAAAGTCTCCGTTGACCAAAAGGCAAGTCAGATTTTCATACCATTTCTAGGGTTGATTCAGCTCTGAATTAGGCCAACTTCCACAACTCGGCTGCAAGTACAGCATGTCTGCTGGCGGGAAGCCTGCGCAGTGGAACCCACAAGTCACACAACACAAACAGTTTGGTGCAAAAATCTGGAACAGGAGCAAAACCAGCACAGCAGATTGCACTGATTTATTCACCACCTTCGCTCCAGCAAGGAGCCCTCTGCTGCAAATGCCTCTGCTGTGTCTGGTGCTCCAGGGGAATACCCAGCAGGTTGCAGAAGGTGCACAAGCAGCGCCAGTCCCCAGCAGCACCGGCAATGAGTCAGGGCCTGTCTGCACAAGCACACGGAGCCATCTGAAACTATCACTAGCAGCAGCAGGGCAGCACCAGCAATGTCAGAAATGCCCTATGCAAAACTCTGGGTCCCTTTGCCCACACATAAGTCCAAGACCAATCTGCAGCGAGGGCACTTTTCCCTTTAGCCAGAACTTCATGGCCATCTTTGTAATACCTTGAGCAAATATTGACTCGCATCCAAACAGACTGAAAATATTTGGTTTGCACCAGATGCAGTGCGTGTGTATCTTTGAAACATTAGCTAAAGGAGTGATTTGGGAAAATAAAAGTTATAGGTGGATGTGTTTACTTTGCAAGGTTGCGCTCAGATCCCGAGAAGTTTTTAAGGCTGAAGGTTTTAACCACAGGAAGAATGCCAGCTGCGAGTGCTGCGACGCACAGTAAAACCGTGGGCAAAAAATTCCTGCATCTGCAGCTCGGCCACACGATAGGCGAAGGGCTGAGGCTCACTGGTGGGTACGTTAACAAGTCACAGAATCACAGAATCCCAGACCGTTAGGGATTGGGAGGGACCTCAAAAGCTCATCCAGTCCAATCCCCCTGCCGGAGCAGGAACACCCAGATGAGGTTGCACAGGAAGGCGTCCAGGCGGGTTTTGAATGTCTGCAGAGAAGGAGACTCCACAACCTCTCTGGGCAGCCTGGGCCAGGGCTCTGTCACCCTCACTGAGAAGAAGTTTCTTCTCCAATTTCAGTGGAACCTCCTGTGTTCCAGTTTGTGTCCGTTACCCCTTGTCCTATCATTGTTTGTCACCGAGAAGAGCCTGGCTCCATCCTCGTGACACTCACCCTTTCAATATTTATAAACATGAATGAGGTCTCCCCTCAGTCTCCTCTTCTGCAAACTAAAGAGCCCCAGCTCCCTCAGCCGCTCCTCAGAAGGGAGATGCTCCACTCCCTTGATCATCTGTCCATACACTCCTGCCTTGAAGAGACCCGAAAACGTCTGTCAGGTGAAGAAGGAATTACTGAGCCCATCATTTCAAGACGGGTCCTCCAAAGTACGTGGCATCTACTGCTGGACCTGCTTTTTCCAAGAACTTGGGCACCACTTCCCTGGCTCCCTGCTGAGAGCAGCTTTTGAAAATGCTGACACTGTTCTGAGGGAAGGGAAGGTAACTGCCCCCTCCTCACCCATTTCTCTTGCCCCAGCTTACTAGAAAGAGTTCCAGTACAACGCACATATCCAAGAGAGAAACAGCTCTTGTCAGAAGGTTGAAAGCAACAGAGAGGCAGTTTGAGTGGTTTAAATTGCTTCAGTTTTCAATTCTTAGGTCCCTCCCCACCCTGAGTGTCAATTCTCCACGTGTGTCTACTTTCTCCTGCTAAAAGTCATCCCTCAGGTGTGGCTTGGGCAGTTGCAGAGCTTGTGTTATGGGAACCAGGGGAGGGAGGGACAGCACCACGGGAACCAGGGCAAAGGCACTTTCAGCACCACTCGAGGACCTATGGATATTCCTCCTGTCCAGTAGTTTCATTTTGGGAGTCGATGCACATTCATTCTGGAGACCTTCCAGAAGGAACAGGAGCGTGAAAAGATGTTCTTTTCCATATTTACGAAATAAATGTATTGTAGAAGAAAAGAAAAACAACCAAATTAGTGTTCAGTATATTCACAGGAAGAATCCTAATGAAATACTCATTTTCTGGACAACTTAGGGCCAAACTCAATAGGCAGAAGTTTGTACAGAACAGAAATCTTGCTTGGGACTTTGGACTGTAAACTTACAGCAACGCTCCTTGACCATCACTCAGAGGAACCCTCTGAGTCTGCAACACAACCCAGCAACATTTCGCTGGGTCTTTTTCCACAAGTGAATCTCTTCATCAGATCTAAACCAGCACCTGACACCTGGGGCTCCCGTCCCCTCTGAACAGTCAACAGCTCCTGCCCGGAGCAACAAAGCTGTGCAAGCCACACACAGGTCTGCATGCACACCCACCTCCAACGGGCTGCCTCCCAGCCCCACTGGAAATTCAGAGGTGGTGGAGCTTTCCTGGTCAGGAAAGACCACCCCAGCAGCCAACCTGCCCCTCCAGACAGCTTACCTACAGGCTCACTGTGCATCCCTGCAGGAAACTAACCCCGAAAACTTTCAGACACTAAGCTTGCATTGAAATCAGATAATCCTTGGGAGCTTCAGGAACATCACACCCCCAAAAAAGGGATTTACAGATTGGTTTCAACATGATGGTCAGTTAAACCGGCACTAGAAAAAAAGGAGACTGAAACTTTGGCCAGATGTTTCCTTGAACACATCCCTTGTGCCACAAGTTCACTACCAGAGGCCAAGACACTTCACAGTAATACATTGATACCACAGGTTCAGAACCGTGGTTATTTTAGAGAAGCCCCTAGAAAGACACTGTTCTGTACTCAGGGTAAGGTAGTTAAGCTCAGGCCCCAGTGTCACAGCAGCATGCAGAGCCTCCTGCTGCAGCTGTAAATCCAGAAAGGCCAATTTGAGGTTTCCCCCTGCCAAGGCAACTCCTTAGACGTGTTACAGTCAATATGTCATACCTGGAGGTTTCTGAGCCATCATCTCCACTAGCAATGCTTTCCACACCCCCCTCCCAGATAATTATTGATAGTTCAGCATGCTTTTAGCTGTGTGTGTCCAAGCAAGCTCAGCCTAGGTTTTCCTTCCTCAGGATTGCCACGTGTATTGGAGTACTCCATCTCTCAAGTCACATTCAGGTCACGTTCCCCTTTCAAGGCATTCGAGACATTTCAGTGGAGAAATCACATCCCTCCAGCACCACTTCCCAAATCCTCAGCCTGCCCTTTCTGGCCTTGGCTGCCCAGAGCCTGGCCGTGCCAGAGGCACTTGCCCCACACATACACACGCACGCTTATTCTCAAGTATTGTGGTGGAGTTTCCTCCACCTCTTTGTCAACCACTGTTACAACACACAAGCGAGCATCACCGTTAGCGAGATGTGCAATTGCCCTGTTTGAAATTTCTCTTTCAGGTTTATAGGAAACGCACCAGGAGTCCCTCGCAGGTCTCTGCCTGCTGTGGATGGGTGCAGTTAATCACGATCTCCCCTGGCCCACAGCTTTCTCATACTGATGGCATCTTCCCTACCCCCCTGCTCCTCAGTCCTGGCCAGCAAAAGGGGCATTTTCATTTGTTTTTGCCCTACAGAAGTGAATTTCAGTCCTCAGGGCATCACATAAAGCTGTTAAGTCAGATTCTCAGTTACACGAAGACGGCTTTGTACGGAGCTAACAATACAAAGGATCTTTGAAAAGCCCTTTTACTGCCAGACAAGGAATTAGGCCCATTTCACAGTTGTTTAAGTTGACCAAATACTTTGTTCTGCTGTGAACAACACGAAACCTCCCAGAAGCATGGCTGAGGCAGCTGCAGTGTCAGTGCAACCAGAGATTACACCACGTCCCCTGGCTACTGCGGGCCCTGCTCACGGGGTGCTTTAGCTCCTTTAGCCCATATACCCGATTTCAGCCACCACCCTTTATTCACAGTAAACGTAAGAGCACCCCTTTGGAGTAAAGGCACTGAAATAATAGGAAACAGGGCACCCAAAACACAGGCCAGATGTGTGGCAGGCCAGGAGCAGGGCTGCGTGGTCACAGGCCTGTCCTAGCCACACAGGAGCCAGGCTGGGGATCCACGGGCCAGAGCCAGCTCTCACATAGACGTGAACAGTGGCACCACCATCAGAGACTTGATTCACCCGCCAGTACTTGTGCCCTCAGGGAGCTTCACTGCTTATCAGCTGAGTTCCCACTGCAGCTAACTAGGAGAGGGATCAGGCAGAGGGCAGGGACATTTACCTAGGAGACTCTCACTACCAGACACCCTCACTGTAACACATGCTACACATCTACTCATGCTGCTTAACTGCAGCGTTTTCCTGGATTCAGGCAAACAGCAGCAGAACCCAACCCAGCCGGTGCAGTTGTCCTTTTGTGTTACTCTTTACTGCATGGGATCCTTAGGACCCAACTCACGGTCTGCGTTGAGAACCGTGTCTCCCTATGCCTGCATTTTGCAGAGAGCTGCTTGGTGCTCCACTCACTACTGAGCTCTAAAACACCAGCAAAGAGAATGAGGTCCTTAACTTTGCCAGACCATCACTACAAAGGCTTAGGCACAGCCTTCTCCATCATGTGGAGACCCACAGAAAAAATTGCTCAAACATTAAATTTCAGCAACCAAAGATGCAGAGGAACAAAACGGACATCTCAATGGCAAGTGGAAAGAGCCACAGTTAAAACCAAACCACAGCAGTCTCAAAAGAGAGAAGTAACAGTTGAACATCTCCCTCTCTGAAATTATTTGGTGCCTAGCAGTTTGAGGCACTTCGCACTTAAGCAGGCACGTGCTCCTCCATGGCCCCTCATCTGGCTGGAATCCCACTGAGAGTGGCATGGAAGGTTTCAGGCAGAGGTATTTAGAATTTCAGGAAGAGTAAGAGAGGACATTGCTCATCCCACTTGCATAAAACCCCTTCCTCCCATAAACGCAACTGCTCTTTTCCATCCCTGCAAGGGTCTGTGATGCAACTTGGGCTGGGGAAACCGGGACGGAAGCACCCACTGGAACATCACTCCCCTCTCCCGGGATGAAGGGAGAGGTGGCAAACGGCCTCGCCACCTCAACTAGCCACAGAAATCAGTCCAGAGATTGCCAAACCCCTGTAGGAAACGACGACAGCAAGCCTGGCTGGAGCCAGGCCTGGTTTGATGAACAGGCAGGGAGGGAGCCAGGCTGCCCAGCTCCTGGGGCCGTGGAGCTCACAAGCAAAACGCCTCAGCTGTGGTGGAAATATCACACAGGAAGGAGACTCTTCTTGATTGCCATTAATGTTCATTTAAACTACCAAAACCACAAGTAATTTCAAAACTGACTGACAGCAGATACACAGAGCATGCAGCAGAGCTCAGCAAATCCCTCGGTGCAGGGCCTGGCACAAGCACACGGGGAGACCCAGCTCTTTGCTCTGAGCTCAAGGCGCCCGCGCCCTGACTCCCCCCTGCAGTTACTCACTGTGAGCCAGAGCATCCTGGTCCAGCAAACCTAAGCTACACAACCACTGGATGTGCAGTATTAGGGATGTCTACGCCCACAACCGTGGCTCTTGCAGTGGCTCAGAGAGCTGCAACAGCTGCATAAAGAGGATCAAGATCACTGACCACCTATTCCCTTTTTGGGAGCTGGTCTTGCCCTCCTGCCCACCTATCCATGTTGCTGTGTTTCAGAGAGGCAAAAGGCAGCAGTAGAGGCAGATCTGACAGTTCGTGGAATTAGGAATTTAGCAGATTTAACAGATAACATAAGATCCCTTGGCTTAAATTAACCACCAAAAGTGGCCACTGCAAGCAATTTAGACCAAGTAAACATCTCATCTCTTCTGGCTGATCACTTAATGAAATACAGTTAACTTCTTGTGGCTCTTCACTGCAGTACTTAGGCTTTCAAAACACTGAAAACATCTATTTTGCCTCTTTCCTTGGCAGATGAGTGTACTCTTGAATCCTGGGAGTTCAGCTTCCTCTCTCTTGCACCGTTTTCCCGTTTGAACTCTCCCATTGAGTCTATCAGTGAGTTTTGGGAATGTGTTATTCATAGTGGGGAAAAAGAAAAAGAAAGAAAATGTAAAACAGAAGTAGATCTATCACCTCAGATTTCCCTTTAATGCCAGCTGGCTACATTACAGAAGGCACAGCAATGGAATATGTTGGCCATCTTAAACGCACGCTGTGCTGCGCTCCTGCCCATGCCCTGGGCTCACCAGCTCTCTCTGTCCTGCACATCACGGAGGGAGCTGCCAGGACAAGCCCAGTGGCTGAGGGGCCTTCTGGGCTGCTTGAGCAGAGGAGCCCAGTGATGCTCTTAAAGTACTTTTCCAACCAAAACCATCCTATGATTCTACGACTGCTGCCAGTGCCTTGGCAAGCTGGGCCTCTGCGAGCTGGGGTGGATGCTCCACGTGCATGGTTGTACCCAGCTGGCTGGGAGATCACACGTGTGTCAGAAAGTTGGCTGGATGGTATTTAACATAAATAAATAATTTAATTAGCTGCCACATTATTTCCTTTCTAGGTTTGTCTTATTCGGTATTTTTTTGTTGTGTAATATCTACCAAAAAAAAATAAATCCAGATGAGAAGCATGTCAGAACAAGCACACAAAAGTGCTTTCATCTTATTTGAAAGATTTATCACATGCTCCAGGTTAATCCGTTAGGCAACATTATTCTAACAAGGTGTGGCCAGTATTTTTATCATGTATTAGATACTTTCTTCCAGATTTATGTGCTCCCTCTGTTTATAGTCCGTATGTTGTGTATATTGCGAACTGCCCTCAGAAAGACTCAGGAAATTTTCTGAGACTCGTGTGTTTGGTTGGGTTGGTTTTTTTTTCCCTTTTTTCTCCCCCACCTGACCAATTCGGCAGTCAAAGACACAACTAGATACCCATACCCAGTACATACTCAGACTCATCAGCAGCTTTAGATGCGCAAATATGCTTTCCAATCTGGTTTCATCACTTTACATGCCTTATAATGTATTACAGAGGTTTCCATGCCTTAAATCTATTTAGATTGCTTTATTACTCAGAGGAAAAAACACTGGAAATTACCACTATCCTAATGACAATTAAAAAAAAAATAAAGAAGAATTACAATGACCCTTGAGATTCTCAGAAGCCATCTCCACTGCAGGTGAAAACACGCCAGACAGACAGGATGTGGCTTAGCAATGGATTGAGGTCCAGGATTCAGGCAGGGAAAATCTCTGGAATTTTAACTCCGAGCAGGCATCTCGTAAGGTCCCTGCTAGAGAAGCACTTCATTGATTTACATGCATATTTCAGTGCTTTTCTAAATCAGAATTCCCTCAAAGGGCTGTATGCTGAGCTATATTTCACTATTAAGTTTAGAGAAAGACCCAAATCATAAATAAAGGCAAAATCCATTCCTGATGTGAGCTGGGGTTGTGTGGGAGATGAATTTGACACAACTGACCTGTTTGGTTTCTCCCTCTTAAGGAAAGAGCATGCAGAGACTTGAGGAGCGCTCCTTTATCAATGTGCAACAGCGGCACAGCTTGCAAATACAGTTGCAGGAGTCTTGCAATCTCTTACCCAGGGCTTATTCTAGAAACCTCTTCCTCCCTCCCCATCAACTGCAACAAAAGTTTTGCTTGAGGAAGGAGCAAGACCCAGAAGAGCTGCTCTCTCCCTTGTGTTGCAATATCCAATCTGAGTGCTACTATCAGCTTTTGGAAACTGACTGTCCAGAAAGCACAGATGATGTTTGCATATTTTAATTTTAAACATCTCTGCTCGGCATAGGGATGGAACCCAATAAGTTGCTTTGTTTCTGCCTCATGAATTAATTCAGCCTGCTAACTGATTTGGATAAAGCCTTTTGATTCCAACTAATAAATTTGTTTTATGGGCAGGCAAAATGACTTTTGGAGGCAAAGTAACAAGTTTGTTAGGTTACCACGAGAAGTATTTCTCTAATATCTACAAGGAATATACTTTTTCTTTTTTTAACCAACTTGTTCCACCCATGTCTTTTAAATCAATCAGATAAATTCACCTTGTTTTTCAATGCCCTGAATCCTGATAGCTCTGCACACTTGATAGGTAATTTAATCATTGTTGGTGTGGGTGAACACAAGCTCAAATTAGCTTCTGAAAGGCTTAGTCCTCCTGTAGATAGCTGTGCCTTTCCACTTTTATGCAGGAACTGAGCTTCACCAACTGGTTAGCTAGAGGTGTCATTAAAAATTTACAGAAAGAAACAAAGGTGTGCTCCAGCGTCTCTCCTTACCCTTTCTACTGTTACTCTGGCAGACAAAAGGTATGGAACCTGCTTCATGAATAATGAGTCATGTAATATGCACAATGCATTTTTAATGGCACGCAGTAATAACACCAAGAGATATTTCCAATCTTCAGACTTGTACCATGGCCTCTCAGTACCCTGTTCTGATTCTCCCCAGATAGATCTTTTTTTCCTCCTCTTCATTTCAAATTTCCCACCTTAAAGCCATGACTTTTTCCCAGAGGTAGCCACATTTCGCCCACATCAGCAGCTGAGCTGCCTCTCTGTGCAAGTGGGGCTGGTGAGCAGGGAACTCCCTCCCATGCAGCCAGGCACCGCCATTTCAAAGGTGTTCAGGCCCAAGCAACGGCTCAGTGCTGGTGCCCTGAGGTATAGCAGCAAGTTACAACACACTGTAGGGGAAGATACACTTAAACCACTAAAAACACCCACCAAGTTTCTTCTCTTGAGGAACAGTCTTGCCCCCCAGGCTGTGTCTGTGCTGAGAGGCGCTCCCGCCTCACCAGTGGCTGCCTCCCCCAAGGCCCGGCTCCAGCCCACGAGTCAGCACAAGGCTCACACCACACTGGTTGTCCTATCCAGAAGTGAGATGCTCTGGGGGGCAGGCACACATTGATATTGCAGGTTTTAAAGTAAATGTCAATAACTGAGCCCACTCGGGGCCTGCTGGAGCGAGACCTGCCTAGTGGGAGGGAGGCTGTGCCTGGCAGGAAAAGGCCCCCCTGAGGGCAGAGGGGCTGGGGCCAGCTGCTGCACCCCAGCCACCCTGTGCCCAGTACCCTCAGCCAGCACTCACTCCACCCACAACAGCAGCTTTCCTGGAAAATAAGGGTCAAGCACTACCCCAGTATAACCCCACACCTACCTGTGCCACTGCTGAGAGCCACTCTTCAGAGACTCCTCCATCACCAGGCCTTCTCCATTACCACTTAGTCTCCTACACTGATCTTCTGCATTAATTAACCCAACATAATGGGCCTAATGTGGTCTTCAGAGCACCTGGCAGCTCCTGTGTGCCTGTGCCACAGCCTGTCCCCCTCGCCACTATGACTGCGTCCCATGTTTCTGCTTTATAAAAGCCCCACCTGCGAAGCCTTGGTGTGGGTGACTGTGTGTGGAGGATTTGACCCCTGTCCAAGCAGCACATGCTGGGTTAGCCTGGCAGAGATATCACAGCCTGTGAGGAAGGCACTGAAGCTGAAGTTCGCAGAAAAAAGCAGCAGCATGGAGGGACCTTGGTGGCACCACGGCAGGTGAAATTCCACAGGTCTCAGGTGGGCAGGGTGCCCCAAGGGCAGGGCCAGCCCAGTGGGGCAGAGGGGGCCTCTGCTCACTGGTTTTATCCCAAATAAAAGTACAAAACTGGAAACAAGTGTATATATCCATGTGGGCACACAAGGTTACGTGCATGTGTAAAAGCTCAGGCTGCCACACTGTGCTCTGCTGGGAAAAGGAGAAGGGACCTCTCTTGTTATCCTCCTGCTTCTCTTTTGTGTGGGCTGCGACTGCCAGATGGAGCAAGACCTACTGACAAGAAAGGCAGGCAAAAGGCAATTCTGTGAGTCTCAACAGACATAAGTATAAATGACAAACCTGCTGCTCAGGTGTCCCTACAAACTCCTGGGTGCAGACATTTAATCTTGCAGGAGGACATCCAAGTTCCTCCTGGGCTGAGGCAGGGGCTTCTGCCAGCCTACATTCCCAAAGCAGACACTTAAAACTGCTGTTTCCCCTCTAAACCCTTTCATGGTCACAGTCCTAAGCACAGTATACCCCAGTCTTCAAAAGTGTGAAGCGTTTAACTGGAATCAGTGGGAGCTGGACAATAAATGACAGTGGTGTTCTTTAATCACCAGAGCCCTTGTGCAGACTCTGCTGTGTCTGAATTCCCTCCTTGAATGCCATACCTCTGACCATCACTGTGGTGTATCGTCGTAATGGCTGACATTCCCGTATGTGTTGAAATTATACGTTAAATAAAAATCACTCTCGACCATCCTGAATACTTTATTAACTTAAAACATTGTTCCAATAAATATGTACCAATAAACAGAACACACTCCATAAAATCTAAATAAGAACATTTACAAACTTGTCAACAAGGTAAAAACAGCACTTTTTAACTGAGGTACATGCAGGGTCATTTAAGGCAAATTCAGTCAATTATACTTTTATAATGATTCCTGCCCACCTCAGCTGAGTTTCCCTTTAAAAATTAAAAAACAAAAACAAATATACAAATGACGCCATTGAGTAGCTATTTTCCAGTTATTAGAACAAAACCAGAGTGCAGAAGCCAATAATGGTTCTGGACAGAAAGTCTGTGCCTACCCAGTGCTCCTGCCCTCCTCAGTCAGGATCACATGTTGGATGGGTTTCTAGTTATAAGGCATAACTCTGTGCTTTGGCTTTTCCACTTGTCTTTCACAAGCTTTCTCCTTCCCAGTGGATGCAGTAAGAAGTAACCCCCCATGCCTCAAACACACACACACACACACAGAGCCAGGGCTTGCACAGAGAGATGGCTCTGGGAGGACAAAAAGAGCTTCTCTGTAACTGTTAATGCAGGTCCTGATTTGCACCAGAAAAAGTGACAGCAGGATCAGGCCCAAGCTGGTACCTTTACTTAAGAACCAGCAAGACGTCAAACCGCACAGTTCAGTCCTGATCCTCCAGGTTTTCTTGACAGGAAACCAAGAGTGAAGCCATTCAGCACTGAAACTCAACCAAGGCAAGCACTCCCTGTACCACGTGCTGATGGCTCTCTTGTCTTTACCACGTAAAGACCACATTTACCTGCAAAGTGATTAAAGCTACTGAAAACTTCAGGGGGTTCCTCTTGGCCATGGGAGAAATATTTTTCAGCTTACAGATATTTGGTAGCTTCTCCGTCTTTGCACTATCAGGCTTCATATCTAAAAGGCTTGTTTTCCAGTGTTATTTTGGAAAGAGAGAGGGGGAGAGAAACAGAGAAACCTCAGCCTTTAATTTCCGCTTTCACAGTCATTCAGGTTGAGCTGTCAATGCATGGTCCTGTCCTCTTCTTTCCTTTCTGAGCTCCTGGTCAGAAAAGTAATGCCAGGATCTGTGCTCAGAACTGAGCTCTGGTCCAGTGGGGAAGCCAAGGGAGTCTGTTCTCATAGTGTTGTGGGTGCCTTCTGTATTGCAACCAGGACTCATTTCAGACCGTGCTGTGTCTCCCGGTGTCTCCGTAAATCCACTTTTCGTTGGAAGCCTTTGCCACACAGATCACAGCCAAAAGGCTTGAAGCCTGTGTGCTTCCGACTGTGGGTGATGAGGTTGGAGCTCTGACTAAAGGCTTTTCCACACACCTGGCACTTGTGAGGCTTCTCACCTGCGAGGAGAAGGCGGGAGAGAAGAGAGTGTGTGTGAAAGAGGCAACATGCAGCTCACACAGGACCACAGCAAACAGGAAATACACCCTGGGCCTTAGAGCTAATCAAAGTGATTCCTGTGTGATTACCAAAGAAGCCATTCTTATAAAAACCATGCAGTCAGGAGCCCCAGAGCATTAGCTGACCCTGCACTGCAACTGAGCAGTCCTGGACTGGTCTGAACCTCCATTGGCCCAGTATAGTCCTGGGAGCAGCCTGAAGCACAGAGTGCTTCTGAACACGTGTGGCTACACAGGCTCTGTGCAATTTAAACTGGCTTTGTGTCCTAGAAACATTAGGAACTGCTGGAAAGACCCCCAGGTCACGCTGGCTGACTGACATTGATTATTACAGCACCAGCATGGGGGCAGGTGGAACAGGTAGAAGCTGTTACGCCAAACCCAGTGAGCTGGGGTTCTGTCCCCAAGGGAGGTATGAGGGCTCTTAAGTGAACCCAAACAGGCAGAGTTCATCCAGAGGTGTGCTCTTCTCTCCATTCCCCATGCTGAAATTCTAGCAGTCACCCCTGCAGGTGAATGGGAATAAAATGAGCCTCTGGAACTTCTCCTGTGGAGGGGTCAGTGGCAAAACTCGACCGGCCTGCATGGGAGCAGGATCTCAGTGCATTTTCATAGTGTTTATTATCAAGTAACGGATAAAAGGGAACCCAGCCACAAAACCAAGCCTGATTTTCAGAGTGGCTTTGCACCTGCAGAGCCCACTGACTTCAGCTGGAACAGCAAACTCCTTGCAAGTTTGACGATGAGATTCTTGGAAATAGAAAACCATACAAAATGTGCTGGGGGCCTGGTTCACAAGTGTAGGTGGCATACGAACTGGATCCCTGATTCAGTTAAGGACCTGGTTTTATACTGGCAATTTAAAAGCCCAGGCACAGTTTCTGATCTCACAACAAAATAATGGTTTTGACTGATTCAGAATTCGGCTGAAATTCTACTTAATCAAGCCTCATTTGGCAATATATTTTGTGCTATTCCCTAAATAGTTCATTTTCAACCAGCAAACATCTGGTGGAAAATCTCTGTAAGCAGTATTTATTGTTCACTGCTTGTTATCCAGGAAAGTCACAACCAAGCAGCACTACATATACTGCCATCTTCCTACACATTTGGCATTTTTAGGCTTCACCCTTGATATCTGCTAGCGGTCGCTATCCAGAAACAGGATTTTGGTCATCTGAACCTTGGGTTTGCCCAGTACAGTTGTTATTTTGAGTCTACAAATGCTTCCGTATCTCACACATCACTCATTTCCCCCTGTTTTAAATGAATGGTGCAGGTCTGAAAGGCAACATTTTCTTTGAAAGATTGCTGATAAACTTGCCTTCTCACTGAACAGTGGTTTTAAAACAATTTCCTTCGGTGATTCACCTGCACTTTATTAGTTTCCATGTTTATTACTAACAGTGAAACTTGAGAACTCTGCACCTCTCCTTCCATTCTGTACCAAACTGCAGCCATTTCTCATAAAATCCGGGTGGAAGTGCAGACAAACTCTGAACAAATATTTAGACTAAGAGTTGGACCCTAGGCCCTCCAGTTTAGTGTTTGATCTAGAGGAGGAGACCTCTGTTGTCCCTATCGTAAATTAGTAGATCCTGAAAAAAAAAAAAATGCTGCCATCAAGTTCACCTGTCATTTTCCAGAGACCTGAAATGTGAATCAAGGCTACACGCATATCATACTCTACAAATCATCTTACACAAAAGCCCTTTGAATAAACATTGGTGGATCCTATTAAGGGAACACTGATTGGATTGCGAGGATTTGGGTTATTTTGCAGCTGCTGTTCATGAAGCCACGTTCAAATCGTCCTCCTTTGCACGATCACAGCTCTGATAGTATGGACCGCAGCAGGGCAGGGAGAAGCACAGGGAGGTTCATGCTCAGTCCCAGCTGAGGAGGAATGGACTGCTCTCTTCAGAGACCTGTCCCCCCAGCTGGGCTGAACACCAGCAGCTGCAGGGCTGACCTGTGTGAATGAAGGTGTGTTTCTTCATATCGGATTTCTGGTGGAACCGCTTCCCGCAGTACTGGCACGGATAGGGCCGAGTGTCCGAGTGAATGAGCAGGTGGGTGGACAGAGTAGAAGACCGCTTAAAACTCTTGCCGCAAATCTTACAATCAAAGCTGCGTTCCTGCAGAGAGAAGAGCCCAAACACACACGTTACACCACACCAGTGATCCCACCAGCAGCAAACTGCCCAGTGGCGTATCGCCTTTCCCCTTCTGCCTCAGCAAGCACTTCCACTACCCAGAGAGCTGGGCTGGCCTGCAGAGACGCTACCACTGCCATGATAGCACCACATAACAGGAAAGAGAATGTAACCTCTCCCTGTGCTGTGCACCGCTCCTCACAAAAATGGAACTGAAGAGCTCATCCTGCTGGCAGGAATGGCCGGGTGGGAGCAGCCCCGACCGACTGGGTAGAGTCTGCCTGCACATTTCAACAGGGCCCAAGACGTGACCACTCCACTGGGAAGCTCAACAGCTGCAGCCCTGTTCAGAGGCCACCTCTCCACTGTATACAGCAAAGCGGGTGCTGAGCTCTGCTTGGCTCTCCTGGGAAATCTCTGTGGCAGGCTGACTTCTGCTGGCAAGGTAACAACTAACTGCTCATTTGTAGTTGCATTCTAATTCAAGTGAAAGGTACCTAGAGCACCTGGGGAAAACAGCTTTCTGGCTTTCTAACATATCAAAATAAATACATTAACGCCTTGCTGTCTGTCTCCTCTCCCTCACACACTCCTCTCCACCACTTTCTTCCACCATAAATCATTTTACTTTCCATCCCTTAACTACCATCATACCTTCCTTTTCCTGTTATGCCTGCATACAATCACCTTATTCGGCTTTTAACGCACTCTCCCTCCCTGAAATGTTGTTCCCTCCAATAACACAATATGCAGTGCTGCTCTTTTCACCATTATTTAATGGGTGATATTTCCCCTCATCGTGTGTTCCGCTGTTGCACACTCATGAAATTGTAAATAAAACAGCAAAAAAACATTGCTGTAACTCTATCCTCCAAAAGCCAATCTGAAGAAGGAAGATTTGCCAGGTCAGGTGGGTGGGCGAAGGGGAAATGTGGCACAATATCAGCAGGTGGAAAATGTTACAAGTCCTCCTACCAAAATTAACTACCATATTCTTTTGGTGTGTGACTCAGAGTGTGTCGAGACGGGTGAAGTCTGCTCTATACCTGACTGGTCGTTCAGATGTTCCCTGCACAGACACAATGACTACAAACGAGGGAAGACTCATTTCTTTGGGGGAGGGGAGGAGAAAGAATGAGGGGAGTTGCATCGAAAGAAAGCACTGTGAGTTGCTTTAGCTGTTTTAAAAAGTCCGCATCTGCCTTACAATTTCCAGCTCTGACACTGAATATTTACGATTTATTATCTGTTACTTCTGGAGTGCCAAAAGTGCCTGTTGCTTAATACAGATGCACACGCGGTCTGGGGAATGGAAACAAAGCCTGTGTTCTTTAATTTGTTGATTTGCTCCTTCTCTCTCAACTGCCCACCCTTTCCTCTGCCTGCCACCGTATTCTTCACCCACAACTGCCTTCTGCAGCCCCACCATGTTCTCTTCCTCTCCTCAGTTTAGATGCCCACCTACTGCCCTGTGATAGCCTTTGTGGCCTCCTCAGTGTTGGCCAAAGTAAGTAGCTGGCCCTGGCCCGCAGACCTTCATCCTGGCAGTCCACCCTGTTCTCACCTGCGAGTGCACAGCCTTGTGCTGCTCCAGGCTGACTGCATGGCCAAAGGTCTTGCCACAGATGTCACAGGCAAAGGGCCTCGTGCCACTGTGTGAGCGGCGCACGTGTACCTCAAGGCCATGTGGCGTAGAGAAGACCTGAGGGGAGAGAACACACAGGTTCAGGCTTGTCAGGGAGAAGGGGCTGGGGAAGAGCCATAACCAGTGTGGGAGAAAGGGGTCCCTACCTTGCTGCACTTGACACACTTGTAAGAGCCAGTGCTGATGAGCAATGGGCGGCACAAGAGGTCCGACTCCACTTTGATGCCACCTGGCCCCTTGTCTTGCTGCAGCCCAGGCTGCGTCTCGGAATAGAGTCCGGGTGCTGCTGCTGGTGGCCGCTCAAACAACCCTGGGCCTGGGGAGCCGAAGTCACCATAAAGTCCAAGAGAAGAGCTGCACTCTGCACCATAGAGGGCAGGCTCAGAGCTTCGCTCGCAGAAGAGCCCCAGGGCTGAGGTTCGCTCCAGCGTTGGGCAGGGCCTGTAGCTTTGCACAAGGTGCCTCAGCTCAGAGCCACCCAGGCTGTTCCACATGTACGGTTTGAAGGGCACTGAGAAGGGGGATGCTTCATCGAGGGACGGACACACAGATCGCTCCGAGGCTGCAGAAACACAAGGGCACGGGAATTAGTGCGCTTCACAAACCAACCACTATCACAGGGCACAATCATCTCAGCACTCGGACTTGTGCCAGAGCCAGACCCCTGTACTGCACTTTAAGGCTGCCCTTTCATCTCTAATGGGAGGACATTTTCTATTGCACAGTAGGGTTTGTGCATTCAGTACTACCTACTCACCCGTTGTCCCAGCCAAGTTAAAGCACCCACCAATTTTGTCTGCCTCCATCTCTGGGTGCCCAGGTGTGCACACACTGATCCGACTGCTGAGACACTAAACAACTCAGTCTGCAACTTCCTTTGGCTTTATCTGCATCTCCTCAGAAAAGTGCATCAAGTATGTCCCAAGATGGGCATCAAAGTTGACAGTCCACATATTTATGATGTAGATCCCACACATCCATATAGCAAATATGACATGACAGAGGTGCCAGAAGGAGCAAGTGTGCCAAGATTTACCTGTTCAACAAAAAAAACCCCTGCTCATTGCACAATTTAATGTCCAAATCTAGTCTCTCAACTTTGTGCCACAACTGTCTGCACCTATACTACAGCATAACTGAAATAAAGAACAGCTTCTGTGGTGCTTTAATGTCATGCCTCACTTTTTCAGAAAAAAAAAAATAAAATCGGTCCTCATCTGAAATAAAATCATGGTTGTTTCAGATTGCTTTGAGTTTCTCCAAGTAAAGAAACTGAGTCCACCCAAAACAGAGCTTCCCAAAATCATCACTATAGGCCACATTAAAAATTGAAGACAGAGAAAGATTTTCCTAGCAGTCATAATCAAAGTGATCTTCCACCAGGACAAGCTCAGATGGCTTCAGTTGGATCTACCAGGCTCACCTTTGGCAATGGCAGTGGGCACCACAAGGTGAATCATGCTTGGGGGGCCCATAGCAGAGTCTGATGCCATGGAGGGCCTTTGAGATCAGCATTAAAAGGCACAAAAGCGCAAGGAGCCTCACATAGAGGAATGGACAGTTGAGCAGGGAACATGAGGTACAGGACTGCACCCCAACTGTGTCTGCCAGAGATGCTGATTAATGCCTGAGGTGCTCTGCTTTCACTCTTCATCACAACAGGCAGCAGCACTGGGAGAGTCAAATGTCTCCACTGGACAAATGAACCAAGGAAAAGATGAATCCATTAACTGCTGAAGTGCCAATGCCTTCGCAGAGATACTGGCATCCCGTACAACTTGGGCTTCCAGAATAACCTCCCTTATCCAAAAACTTGCCCACCCACAATTGCTCCCTTGTTTCTTCTCATTCCTGGCAGCTCCCATGGCTTTCTCAACCTTCAGCAAACCAAGATAACCAGGGGTGTGCTAGGGAAGGAAGGCACGATGCATTAGACTATCCATTTGGATAGGCAGATGGTCACTGTTACTGAAGAGAGTGGGAAATTAGGTGAAAATTGAGCTTTGAATGACTTGACTGTTTCCTATCCTTTACATATTTTCAGATGTTAACAGTCTCAAATTCTTCCATTGAAATTAGCAGTCTTTTGGTTGGAAATATATGAGCACGTACCAAGTGGGACATTTGAACAAAGCGATGAAATCAAATTAGCTGACATGGTGCTGAGCATGATTTTTCCTGTTCTGCACTGACTGCAAAGTTGTGGTCAGCATCACATCATCTATCTTGTGTCTTTGCAACCAGTTTCAGTGTTGCCATCTCTCACGATTTTATCGCAAGATTCAAAACTATCTTAAAGCCCCAGCTCTTGAAACTGCATGATTTCATCAGGCCCTCAGCTTTCCTTTTGCTTGCTTGTTCTTGTTTTAACTTTTTTATTTTTTCCTCTTAAAGTCAACTTCTAGCCCAGACTGTAAAGGAAAGCATGAAGATGTAAACCCTCAATATTTCAACACTAGAACTGAATATCCATAAGGTATTACTTACAATCTTGATTTCTAACCCAGTTCGTTGAGTGAGAGGAGAGGGAAGACTGACCTGATTTTTGAGCCCTTGGAACCGGCAACACGGGACACAGTAAACACTGCACCACAGATCAGTTTGCGTGCCGTGTTCCTTCCATCACCTCACACTCTAGAGACCTCTCAAGCACAAATGCAGGAGAGCCATGCACACTTACTCGTCAGGGACAAGCTCAAGCCACCCAAGATCTGTACCCAGTGTCAAGGCGACCTGCAAACCTTGCTCTGCCACACTGCAGGCTACTTCTGTGTCTGCCTCTCCCTGCTCCACAGCATCTAGGCCCCTAAGGGGTGAGCAGAGAGAGAGACATAGATTCTCCCTCCTCTTCCTAGCAATTCTGTACAGCCTTCATATAGACCACTTCTGGGAGAAAAAAACATCAATGCTCTTTAATTTGTTTGCAAGGCAAACTCAACCTGAAATGGCTGGGAACAGATTGATATGTTCAGCAAGGAAAAATTCGAGTGCCCTCCTCTACAAGCCACAGAATACCACGCTCTCTGCACAACTCCATTACACGCAGTAAAAGCCTCCCTCCAAGACCATAGCATCAACAGGCTCAGTATCAGGAGACACTAATACACCGCTGCACTGAGCTATCAGGCACCTTATGTATATGCAAACGCATGTGATTACGGAAACATGTAGAAAGTGAGGTTAAATAACAAAGTGATTTGCACTGATGGAGTCAAGAAGCTATTAGACTGTTAACAGGTATTGTGTCTGTGCACGCCCGCCTGGATCAGCAGCACAGCACTCAGACACAAACCTGAAGACTGGCTTTCACTACGTATTGAAATGCAATCTGCATCTACGTTCACTTCTAGGGATAAGGGGGTGATGCAGCTCGCACCACAGCTGCCCTGAGCACGATTTCTCATTTGCCCTGCCTGTCAAAGCACGGTTTCTGTGCCCCACCCAGACAAACACAATCAGAAATCCAGTTTCTCACCAGTGCATCTTGCAGAAGCGACCTAAGCACGAATTCCAGCTTCACACTGAATCTGACAAAGCAGCTGGAAAGCAGAGGGGTTTGGGGGGAGCAGTGGGAGGAAACCCGACTATCTCATCCTGCTGCCTCTGCCTTCATCATTAATGTAACAGCACCTTTCTCAATGCACTGAGGTTCATTTAATAAAGCTCTTCCCTTACAGCACTTGGAGTCTCCTTACCTTCCCATTCCTCCTGTTTAATGGGAACAGTCCCAGGACCACCCTCCCCTACTGCCCCTGAAAAATCTTGATCTGAGGATGTCACTCTCATTTTGCAAAGATATCTTCCCTGGGTAGCTGGATGGTCACCTGGGAGCTAATGAATCCCATAGTGGGGGAAGAAATTAATGGGGAGGAAGAAAAAGCAGAGCAGCCCTGGTAAATACCTGCTCCATTGTACATCTGTCTTTTAGGCACCTCGTGAAAATGGTCTGTTTCCCGTGCAGAAGTTGTAATTATTCGGGGAAGGAGGAGCAGGACAAATTCGTTAGAACAAAAATTACACACATCGCTACACTTTATGCAGAAATATTAGCAAAAGAGAGATTGCCGCATTTGATCTGGTCTGTCATTTACACAGCCTGAAACTGTCCCATGTCTGGCTGTGATGATAGTGGGCAACATTTGAATGTCCCCTCGAAGGGCTTTAGGACACTTAAAAGAGAGGGAGGCTTTAAAAATGCAAATCCACGTTATTACAATCAGCCGTTGATATGCAAGGACACTGTAAAGACTAAGTGGGAAAATCGGTGGGGAAAGGGGACTAAGTATTCGTTAGCTGGTGGCTGCTGTCAGTTGGTAAAGCTGAGACAATTTTTCCTTCACGACGACAGAAATTGTTTTATTTTCCAGCTGTCATTTTTTAACCGAGGCAATAAAAAGTGGTTTTTATATATACATATTTTTGTTACAAAATGACACCATTGTATATTTAAACGAGATAAGTATTTGCGCCAGGCTGGGGACAGCATCTCCCACTGCTCCAGCCACATCAAAGGCAGGATGAGGGAGCTAGAGACAGGCACTGCAGCCATAAGTGTGAGTTTCCTGGATTTGAGGTGTTTAAATCTGACCGCCATTATTTTCATCTGTTTTTTTACAAATGTGTTTTTAGAAAAGGAAAAAAGAAACATAACACAAAACAAACGAACAAAAAGAAAAACAAAAAGAGAGAGAAGGCGGGGAGGGAGGGAGAGATCCTTTTTATAGGCAGGAGGCAAGAAATAACGTGAAAAGGAGTTAGGAAAAACCTCTAGCAGGTAGTACACAACACAGAGTCAATGCTGTTTACTACAGGTATACAGATAGCCTAGCAGAAAATTTTGCTGTCTTTAAAAACATCTGAACTCCGGGCAGCAGGACCCTTTAGGAAAATGCTGGGACCCTTAAAAGATAACCGGTTTGCCACTAACAATTAATCAGAAACCAAAAAAATCAGCGCCCGATGGCATCACAGGTTTCCTTCAGTCTGTCACCCACTGCTCCCTCAGCAGTGGGAGACAGGCTGGAAAACCAGCCTTAAAGAGATAACCCGAAAACGAGTGGCAGGGACAGATTTGCCTTGGGAAGAGGTAAATCTCTCCCTTCCATTCGTTTTCGACGGCAGCGCCCAGCCGTGAAACGCTGCCTCACGGCACCGACACAGACGCGCTGCCGGACCCTCGCTCAGCGCTGCTCGTCCCGGTCCTACCTGGCGAGACGGAGGGCGAGGGAGGTCTCCAGAAATCCTCAAATTCGGACACCCTGTCACAGACGCTGCCCTCGCAGCTGGGCGCTGACTCGGAGGTGCCATCGGCAGCCTCAGTAAGGTGGGATTCCGGGGAGAAGCGCCCCTGGGAAGGTTCCGGATCGGGCAGGACGGTGCGGCACAGCCCCGTGTCGTCGGGGATCTTGCTGTCTGCACGGCAAAGGGGGAGAGAGAGGTCCTCAGTGCGGGTCCGCGGTGGGAGCCAGCCACCTCCCCCTGCGGCCCCGCTCCCACCAAGGATAGCTATTGGACTCTCTCCAACCCCGCATCGGTCCCTCCGGCGTCCCGCAGGGGCTGCGGTGCTGGGGGGCTGCA
>NW_010162926.1:0-6526 GCF_000695765.1 Mesitornis unicolor
AAATATTATTAATATAAATCAATACAATTTAAATTATAAAATAATATATAGATTTCATATGAAGTTGTGTACAAGTAATATCAAATAATTTTCTTTTCAAACAAATTAAAATTATGACCCTATACAGATATAAAGTTACATTACCCAGTATCAGAAACCACCTCATGGCATATTTGGAGTCAGAAGAGGTTTCTCATTTGATTCCAGAATCATCATTCCAGATTCATGATTCCAGAATATCATCATACAAAACACTAAAAACAGCTTTTCCCAGGTTACTGTGTACTCTCAGATACATTAACGTTGTACAACCGGATACTTAGATGGAGCTGGTGAGGTGACAGTGGCAGCATTTTGCAGGCAAGGGTAACTGCTGCCATGACAGGATGAAGCCCTGGCAGGAACTCTAACTCTTCTTTTTGACCACCCTCCTGCATCTCGCTACACCAAGTGTTAGGGAACACGAGTCTCTGTATGACTCTGACACAAATATTTCAGTCGCTGGCACCACAGTGAGAGATGCAAGGTGATGATGTGAAAATCTGGACACATGGCTTCAGGTGGCCCTGATTGAGCAGGGGGTTGCACCACATGACCTCCAGAGGTCCCATCAGACTGTGATTCTGTGAAGTCTTACAAACCTGAAACCTGATTGTTCTTTAACAGAAAAAGTTTATATCCTTCAGTGCCAGTGAGTTAGTTTGCCTCTACCTGGGTGCCTAGTTTCCCTGAGCACCTTCATGTGCAAAGCAGCCACTGCTCCATCCAGCAGTGAGTACTGTGAAATTGTACCAAGGCATCTAGCTACACTGCTGCTTACCAAAGTGAATGCGCAGCTATTTGATGAGGAGGCATACATGTTCATTTTATCTGCATTGCTCTTCAGAGTCTCAGCGCACAGTTAAAAATCTGTAAAGTTTTCTTGCAAAGAGAACTTTGCATATGTTTTAGGATGAGTTGCAGCAATTAATGACCTGAGTGTTCTGTTAGCTTGTTCGTTTTTTAAATATAGAATTTGGTGCTAGAAATCTGGAAAGCTTATTTCTCTTCTGCTGTGAGAACAGCCTTCTGAACTTTTCTGAGAATGAAGGTAGAGGCAGTCTGGTCTGAGCTTTCAGAAACATGTAAAATGCTGGCCTCTGATTTAAAAATAAGCAAGTAAGAGATCCATTTTTTTAAAAGAATCTGCAAGCCTGAATCTGAAGGCTGGTGACATGCTGACCCCTTCTGCTAGAAGTGGAATTTTCTTCAGAAAAAAAGAAAATGAAAATAATGAATTGCAGACCTGACCCTTACCCGCATTTTACTGTGTGGAGCCAACTCAGAAGGGAGACTTAGCTGAACTTCTGGGGGGAAATAGCCATCAAAACACTTCAGTAGCATATCCACTGAGATACATTCAAATGTCTATTTAGCATAACAGCTGTATCGAGCCAGATCATAATAATGATAAGCTCTGAGCAGGTCCCTCTACAGAAGGTCCTAAAGAAGCCTCAGCTAGAACTTTGTTCCACTGCAAGAGTTAAGATAGCACAACCCCAAAGGGTTATCTAATCATTTATTGCTAACATCATACTGTTGTTGTGAGACATGGATTTTGTTAGGTGTATTTGTTTATTTTATTTTATTTTATTTTTATTTTATATACAGTTAAATAAAAAAGTGCAGATCCTTATAATTTAAAAAAAAAGAATTATACTTTTCATCAAAATGACTGCTTGCCATTTACTATGAATGAATAGGTCTGAGTTAGCAAGATTTTCTCATATTTTATTAAAGACATTACAGTCAGACCTGCTATATAGGACAGAATTTAATGGATATTCATATATTGGTAGATGTAGAGCAAAATAAGCTCACCTGCTTGCAGTCTAAGCTATGTAGACATGACTCAGCTATACCCTGGAGGCTACAGTGTTTTAAGTTATGAATTTTGCTTGAGTTGAGTTTTTCAGCTGAGGCATAGCCTCTTAGGCACATTGCTTTGGGATTTGATTTGCAACTCTCCCTGAATCACTACTAAATACGAGTTGTGAATGCTCTACTTCTTTTTAACTGAGGATATTATTTCTTAATCAGTGTTTTAACAGTCACTAAACAATATGCACAACTGAGCTGAAAATTTCAGGAATGTTCATACAAGTAAAAATATACCGAATGTCGACTTCATGTAGCTGGATGATTTGCTCCTGTTCATCTTCACTGATGCTTGGTATTTCCAGGTAATTCAGACAGTTACCATTGGTCTAGCAGTTTCAGCTGATAACCTTACAGAAATACAGTTCTGGCTGGAAGACGAATTTTGCTCCATGACTCTTATGCTTTTCAGTCTTAAAATTTTCCATCAAAAACTCAGAGCTTTTCTAAATTTATAACTTTAGGTTCCTTAGCCAACTTTGCAAAACCAGTGGAATGAGTGGCAATAAGTCATAGGCATGTTTGGGATGCCTGCCAATTTTTCTGCCTCTTTGATTTTTGACTTATGTTCCATCCCTAGAGTAACTTAACACAGTCATATAAAAGCTAAAATTGTCTAGATTTTCAGAACTGCTTCAGAGTTTCACACTGAAATTTACAGCCAATTCATAATTTATGCTACAAGTACTCTTGCACAGAACAGAGTTGCTGCCCTTTAAACATCTTGGTTTATTTTTTTACATCTTGATTATTATTCCCTCTGGTAGTTCAGATTTTATAATATCTTAGTGTTTTTAAAATACATGATATAAGGATTAATTTTAATAGTCTCTTCCTACAGTAGAATTTAGTAAAATTTCCAATTCTTAGCAGAGAGGCAACTCAACACCTTCATTTATTTTGTTTTATTGATTAAAATTATCTTGAAAGGTTTCTTTCTGGCTCTGCAATGCAGTGCAGTAACAAAAGGCATTGCAGAAGTGCAGTTAGCAATTTCAATGAAAGGGTCTCTAGGGAAATGTGAAAGTCTGAGCAGCATCTATTAATAACAGCTGGCATTGCTGAAAAGCAGCCATGTAGCACGTAAGTGTAAGGAAAGGGAGACTGGAGGCTGATCCCAGGAGGTGTTTCTCATTGCAGACTATCTTTGCAGTTATTATATGCCTAGCCTAACATTTTGTGATTACCTACCTCACAGCATCACTACAGTACTGAGAGAGATTAATTATATGTAAGTCAGGAAGTAATGTACTGCCCTTGGCAGAGGAGCGTCCTGTCAAGTGAAATCTGTGGGTTTGATCTGACCAGTTTAGGGAGCTTCTCCCTGCAATTTAAGGATAACACAATTAAGCCCTCCTAATGTGCTCTGTATGCAACATAAGTAAATAGAAATGGACAGCTAGATGAATGTTGGGGAAGCAGTGAGTGTGGTTCCTACAGAAGATGTCTCCGGACTCATTAGAACAACTGAGGCTTTTCTGAGGGCTTCAGGAGGAGGCAGAAATGTAATGACATCTTTGACCATAGCTGCCTCCTCCCTGCAAGGAAGCACTAGGAGGTTCTTCAGGGAAATAAGACCAGTCCCAGCTACGTTCCTGCTTATTCCTGAGATATTAAGCACTGGCTACTGCTATGGGGTGAGTGAGCAGCATAAGGACAGGAAACATGAATTATAACAGACAGAAAAAGACTTCTATATAAATACCCAGCTCTAAAATGGTAACCTATTCTGATAAATAAAAATATATATAGCATAGTAACTCTCTCTTTCATGGACCCTTTTTCTCTATGTATTTTAAAATCTTGTGTGTTCTGTTTTCATTTCAAGGGCCATGTAGTCTGCAAAAGGGAATATGTTTCTATTCCAACTCCTGCATTAAACATATCATTGTTAGTGGAGTTCATTCTGCACAGTCTTTATTAACAGTGTATACCTGGGCCTGACTGAAAAAAAGCGTAATATTTATGTTTTGTTTGTTACAGTGGTAGTCAGAAAGAATTTTACACTTATAAAATGAACAGACAAGGAGCCTAAATTTATCATTTTATATATCATTTCCCAGAGGAGGACTATAGTCAATAACATTTCCATTTAATTTTTAATATGATTGATTATTTATAATTTGGATAGTCATTATAAGTATGATTCCATTTCTTATGTTAATGAAAAGCTCTACCTAATTTCTGATTATCTCCCTCAAATCAATGAACTTGTCCTCACCTCTCCAGATAATCATGTATGGTACTGATTTTATCCTTATTTGAAAACTCTATGGTGCTTTCTGAAATACTGAAGAAAAGTCATCATCAGAGAGATTCCTAACATAATGTTCAAGAGATGCAGCAAAAGCATCAACAGTGCTTCAGTGTCTGCTGAGTTAAAATCTCTACATGAATTAGCATTTCCAATCTTATTGAGGCTTAAAAATACATTTTTTAAGAAATAACTGATTTTTAAACTGACGAATATGTGTAGAATGGAATAGTAGTGCCAAGGGAGACAAAACCAATAAAAGCTTTTTGAAAAAATATATGATGACAGATGACATTTACCTCAGATGAATGAATTCAATAGCTAGCAGGAAACCTGGGATATCCACTCATCTTTTTGAGTACTTAGTAGTATAAAAGGCAAGAAACTTGAAATATCATAAAAGCAGAGATAGCAATATTCAGCTGTATCTCTTCTTGCTTTTATTCACATGATATCATTTTTCTTCTGGTAGTGCAAACACAGTTTCCTAATTTAAAGTAGCTGTAGATAAGAACTGTTAAGGCAAGATTCTGTTCCCTTACAAATGTATGAAATAAAATGAAAAAGAGATGGATTGGTTGAATCTCAACTGCTGGATTTGAATTATTTGTATTGGTTTGGAGTAGTCTGGATTAGTTCGATTGTCTAATTTAAAAGTGAATTATCTGTACTGCTTTTCTTCTCTTATGGTACTTTGAGATCAAACAGTCATAGGAATTAGAAATAGAAGTAATTTGGTAGTGTGTTTTACTTTGTCTTTCCATTGTTGCTTACAAAACATTTCCAAGGTAATCCATGTAAACCTATAGATAAGGTCGCCCAAATTTTGGCTCTGATTCTGTTTTTCAAATGGCATTTTGACAAATGTTCTTTGTTATGTCTTTACAGCTGCAGTTTGTGATGGAAAATATATGTTGACTGATTCCTCTGGGTTTTTCCACTCTATGAATTTTCCAAAACCATATAATGCAAATATTGTTTGCCAATGGATTATACTGTAAGCCATTTACCAATAATTTTCTACATAAAATTTTTTTGATTATGAAGTGATATTACTTCCTGCATATCAACCTTATGCCATTTGTTTGTATCTCCAAATACCTCAGTATGGAAAATATGTAATAACATTTTCTCCTTTGTATTTATATAACTTTTATTTAAAAACTTGCATGCCTAAAACCATAACTATATGGATAATTTTCCCACTTTAAAAAATCCCTAGGCATGACTTTGAGAAATCTTGTGTAATATGTACATGCACAGAAACATACTTGTAAGCCCAAAATTTTTTTAATGTGCTTGAGTAACATTTGATATAATAGCACCAAATGTCTTTTAAGCCCTAGGCACGAGAAGTGGAATTTGTTTAATCAAGGATAAATACCTACAGGGAGGGACAGCTATTTGACTTTGACATTCTATGTCCACTTTATAGGCCAAGGAGAAAAAAAGATAGCCATAGTATGTGATAAAACTCATCTTAAAGTATACATTTAAAATAAGTTAGATGATTGCAAGATGGAAGCTTCTAAATGACTGCCAATTCAGAAGTTCCTGCTTTGAAAGACAGAAATTCCTATTATGATTTTGTAATAGTGGCCATTCTTTGATTCTGAGAAGTATTAATTTCATAGAAGAGTTTCAAAAGAGATTAAGGAAGTGCCTTTAAAGCTGGATAAGATTTGGACTTCTCATTCCCAAGATTCCTTTGAAAATGCTAGCCTTTGACTTTGTTCAGAACTTTCTTCTTCACCTTGACACTTCAGGAAAAAGTCATATTTTTCCTTCTGCATAGTACATTTGTTCCTTCTCATCTTCAGCAATACTATTCACCCAAAATTACTGGCTACACCTGGTTTTAAAATATAGGTATGTCACAGGAAAAGCACGAAATTGTATCCTTCAGAATCTAAGCCTCACTTATTCCTCAGTTGATGATGTCATGGAATTTGAGCACAACAAATATTCATGTCTCAAGTGCACCACTTCCTTCTGCCTTGTTAATTTTGCTTCAAACACTGATATAGCTTTGAGAGGCATTGTATTAGGTAGATACCCATACTGAGTATATAGCTAACAAAAGCTTAATTTTGGAAAGAGTCATGGGTAATTGCAAATAATTTAGCACAGGTTTGCAGATCTCTGTAACTACAGATTGATCAATGACAAAAACAACCATCTGGTTTTATTTTCTACTTCTCTGTTTTTAAAAAATCTGGAAACACTGATAGTAAAGGCCAGAAAAATTCAATGTGTTACTCCTAGTTGGTGTTCCTTTCAAACAAAATTGTTTCTATGAGGGAACCTTTTGGGTTTTCCAGTAACGAGAGATATTTTGTCCTATTTTCTTTGTTT
>NW_010162926.1:6557-10795 GCF_000695765.1 Mesitornis unicolor
CAAAAATGTGTTAAAAGTCACCCTACAATACATCCAAGATTTGATTTCTCTTCTGCCTTTCTTTCTCTAAGAAGATTTTCCCCCATTACATTTAGGAAATTTTTTTCCATTTTCTCCCCATTTTACTCCTCCCTAAATGAAGATGTAATTTTCCCTCCATTTAAAAGAAGCAGTATGCCCAATATTTTCCTGAAAGATTATCTTCCTGAAAGATTACCTTTCAGCTGTATGTTTTACTCTTTTCAAACCAAGAATTTTTTTTTCCTATGGAGAAATATATTTAAAAAAGCCCCAAACAACAACAACAAAAAAACCCAAACAAAGCAAATGCAAATATTCAAATATTTGCTTAATCCTTATCTACTAATCAGTACTGATAAGCAGAAGCAGTCACTGGGGCTCTCAATTCCAGAAAACAACAAATGGTAGTATAAGAAGCAAAGGTGATCATGATACTAGAGTTTTATGAACTACCATATATGTTTAGTGGAAATGTAATGGGAGAACTACTTAAATATAGATTAGTGAAAGAATGTAACTGCAGCAAAAAAAACCACCAGCATTTTTTATACTTGTGTTGAACTTTTGTTATTTAACTTACTGGGTGATGGTTAGGTTTGATAACATTCCCAAACAGTGGGCTTAAGATCCTTAAATCTTCATGAAAATCCTGGTTTTGCCATAAAAGACATTATTTTGGACTTTCAGGAGACAGATGATGATATCTTGTTATTCATATTGATACCATGATGCTGTCCTTCTGACTTTGAAAAGTATACCTGAGCAGTGAGATGTTATCTATTAGTAATATGTTAAAAAGTAATTGAAAATTAATGAGATGCTCAGAAAAAGAAAAAACACATACAAAAAAATTCAGCTGAATATCAAATCCCAGAGTTCAGAAGATTCAGTTCCTAAAATTTACTTAACTTCAGTGAATAAAGGATTAATAATACTGTTACAAAAGGTTTAGGCTCTATTCCTTTGGTAATTTTACAAATTAGAAGTTAACCAAATGGGTAATCTTGATTAATAATCTTGGTTAATGTAATTTTACTTTGTTTCTGAACTTAATATCATTCAAGCACACAATTGATTTACTAGAGTAAAAAAAAATATTAGTCAAACGTGACTTTCAGTTTTGAGGTTTATTTTTCTCTTGTTATCTTAGAGTGCCTCAAGGATTATCCATTAAATTGAACTTCACTTCTTTTCATACACAACAATATGCAGACAATTTAGATATTTTTGAAGGTAAAGGAAAAAAAAAGATTTTAAGAGGTAAGGTTATTTTTCAACTAATATTACTATTCAATTAACATATTTTAAGTGGTAAAATAAGTGTTTTGAAGTGAAAAAAACCGCATGTATATTTGAAAGTGGAAGATTGCCTCTATGTTGTTTTACTTGTCAGACAATTGATCTTGATATACTTATCTACTTCTATGAAATGACCATATAATATATTAAGATTTTTCTCTTTTAAAAATCTTATTTGAACAATCTTAATAACTTTAATACATTCATGATTTTGTGGGGTCCATGTTTCACTAGAAATATGTTGTCAAAAGATCCTGTAACATCACACATAGTGACATAAAATGAAAACATCTAAACTGAAGCTGTTGGGAGAAGTACTATGATACTCCCTGCAATTAATTGCGAGTATAGCATTCTTTTCCTCAGACTTTGAAATATCGATTAAACTTTATCTCTCCCTCTATGTTCTGGTCTGGAAAACTGGGTTTCTGCCCATTTTTCACAAGACTTGGTCTGTCCAGCTAAATTCCATCAGGAGTGTAATACATGTACTTGAAAATAAATATATAGAGATAAGTCAGAATGATATATTATTATTTATCCTCATTTTTGGAAGCAGGGAGAGAATGGAAACAAGAAATAGTAAAAGACTCATAAAATAAAGAAATCTACCCTTTCAGTACTTAACCCTTCCTTGGAATTTCAGTTTAGACATGAGACATTGCTTCAATAATATTCTCTGCAGCAACCATTAACTTGCATGGTTTTAAGAATTGCTGTGGGGATGATCAGTGATACCAAAAAGACATAAAGACAATGTTAAAGACTGTCCTTCAATGGATTGCCTAAAACCTTTCAGTTTGAGAGGTATATTTCCACGTATAGGAAATACCAAATGTAGAGGAAAGAAGGACTAGAAGACATTTCCAGATCAAGACTTTCCACTTAAATAAATAAAGGATCCTGAGAAGGAGGAAGGAAAATAATGCACATATAATTAAAAGTGTGAAAGATGATGCCCATTGTCTTTCCTTACAAATGTGACACTGTTTCAAATATATATTATTACAAATAGTATTATTACAGTAGCTCCTCCTCAAAGAAACAACGTCTCTCTATCTGTGCAAAACTGAGCAAGGACTTCAGAAGAGAAAGAGCCAAGTCAAAAACTTTCATGGAACAGTGAGAAATTCAGGTCATTAATCTAGTTGTTATTGCCCACCCATCATATTAGCTTTAGATGGAGGAGCAAGTATTTTATTAGATGGTGCATAGATCCTTTCATTTCACACATACGGAATTTATATGAGTGAATTTAAATTAATTTAGAATTTAAAGTCAAACTTTAGATACATTGCATCACAGAATCACAGAACTGTCCACGTTGGAAAGGACCTTGAGAGATCATCTGGTCCAACTTTTCATGGAAAAGGGAGCCTATATGAGATTATCTAGCACCCAGTCCAGACAATTCTTGGAACATTGTTCCTGTGCTATATGCCTTAGTGCATACATCACAAAATAAAATTCCTACATAATTTCATAGTTTCCTTACTCTTTGAATATCTGTAAGTATATATGCTAATTATTAAATTGTGAGTATAAGTATATATATAATAAAAATATGTAGTCAATACTGTAATTCTAGAGTTTCAAAGTGCATATCTGTAAATTCTAAGACCATTTACAGCATCATAAACATGAATATAGTCTTGAATACCTGTGCTATACGAGATGCTTCTCCACTAGTTATTATCCATACTGATGGATATGAGAGTTGGGATATGCAGAATACTTATATGGCAGCCAAACAACTAAATGCTTTCAGGGTTTTGAAGCTACTGTAGGCAGCATCATCATACAAGAGGGAAAACCTTCTCTAAACCAAAAAACTAATCTATTGTCTTTTTGTGACAGCACTGGGGATGTTACTGTGCATGGGATTGTATTCTCTTTGACTATACTATTCTTTTTTCTTCTCAGCTTCTCTGTCAGGGACTAATCCTGAGACAATTTACATTTTTTCTCATGAGGCTACAGCAGAATTTATATCCGATTATTCTGAAAATTACAATGGCTTTAACGCAACATACACTACATTTAATGCAAATGAACTAAACAGTAAGTGTTACTTTTTGTGTTTCTGCGTGTTTGTTACCCTGAAAGTTTGGTGAAACTATATTTCCAGTTTGACAAAATGGAAATGAAAAGGAAAGAAGTATTTTCGGGCCTCAGTCCAGTAACTATATTTACACTGAGAAATTTCATACTATTTTAAAGATCAAGTCCTTGATTTCAATAAGACTGTTCACAGACTTACAGGCCTGTATCTAGCAGTAGGGCAATAGCTCACACAGGTAATCTGTTAAAATAAAAGACTAAAACTCTGGCCATATCTCCATCAGATTAACCACTATTGAATCATTGAGACTAATCATCATTCTGTGACGGCCTGACAGTACCTTCCTTTCAGAGTTTCTGATGTCAGAACTTATTGCCACAAGTAGTAGTAAAGGCCACAAGTAGTCCCAAATTGTAAAACTAACGTTCAGGAGAATACCTGCTTCTGTGAATAGGCATTGGAAAAAGTCTAGATGCAGTAAATCTTCATTGACAACAAAATGCAGCAATATGACTCATTAATTCCTGTTCTTTAATAGTTGGGGAAAAATTCAGTTGTAGACAGGGCAAGTGAAGGCTTCTTCAGCTGCTAAATCTTGAGCATAATATGAATAGGGAATGTGACTCAGAACGGGTATGCTGCAGGAAGCATCCAGAGTGCCAGTAAACTGTTGTCATGTAGAAGCCCTTGCTGTGCCATGAAAACACACTGAGCAAAATATTATGGGAAGAAAAGTGATGAGGATGTTGCGGTAAATGTCTGTGAACAAAGAAAGAGCAAAGGTCAAGGAAAGGGGCATCCCTGGTGCGTGGAGCAAAGCACTTCTGAACATTCAGCTCAGGTGGTGAGCCTTTTC
>NW_010162926.1:10826-46842 GCF_000695765.1 Mesitornis unicolor
TGGCAAACAAAAGAGGAAAGGAGAGGGTTAACCCTTAGTGTTAGTTATGCAAGGGCTCCTCTCTCGTTCCACCTCCACATTACTGATGAAGGATCAAAATAGAATATTGATGAGTGGGTACAAGAGCACGTAGGGGCCACCATTAGCATTAGTGTTTTGTTAAAAAGTACAAATGACACATTTATTTGATTAATTATGTTGCATTGCATAGAAGAGGAAATTTAGTAACTGTGCACTCCAGTTTTCAAACACTGAAAAATGTACATTGTCACTTGTTCTTCTGTAATTCTGATAAAATACTTAATATCTTTGTCATTTTTATTTACTAGAGGTTTTTATTCACAGATTATGATAAAGTCAATTGCACTTTTGAAGATGGCTTTTGTTACTGGATACAAGATTTAGATGACGATTCAGACTGGGAGAGAGTTCAGGGCCCTACCTTTCCCTTTATGAGTGGTCCTGATTTTGATCATACATTTGGCAACCTGTCAGGTAAGTTCAAACACAGGTTACTTACAGATAGAAGAAAAACCTTGATTTAGCTTATTTTATACCACTGTACAATGAATTCTTCATAGTGGCATTATTGGGGTGTAATTTAATTCTGCCATAAAAATGAGTCAGCACTACCAGACAAAATGTTTTATGCTACCGATTGTCATCTTGTGAAAATATACCAAGACTAAAAAAAGAAATTAAAGAATACATAAAACGAATAAAGTGTGAAGTATTGAAAAGCTTCAATGTTATTGATATTCCAAAGTGCCTTATCTGAGCCAGGAATTTCTATTATACAACAGTGTTATAGGTCAAATAACTGCATGTTTACGTTAAGGAAAAAAACATGTATATTTACATTTGGGGGAAATTACTTGAATTTCTTCCCTATCTACTGGTAACATCCTCTTGGTTGTCACAGGATAATTTTTATTTAATATAAAGTTGACCTGCACAGTATGTAAGGCATCTGTGTCCCCAGTCAGAATCACACACCAAACACATTAATTTTCAACTCGTGCAAAACATACCAGCAACTGCTATACTAAAGCAATTTAACTGGAAGAGAGATCATATCAAATGTGGGTTTCAATTAAAAAGACATTATTCATAGAAATCAGATTTTGAATGTGTGTCATGAATGCTTATCCCAGAATTAGACTCCAAAATTTTTTTTCTGCTTCAACAGAACCAAACAATCTCTTTCCCAGCTGACTTGTTAGTCTAGCTAAAACTAATTGGCATAATTTGAGTTTGAATGGTTCTATGTATTCTATGTAACACTTGTACAAAACTTATTCAGTGAAAAATAACTAGAAAAATTGCAAATTATTCCTAGAGAAGTTACTTCCAGGAAAGGTTGTTATTGAATAGAAATTATTCCCCTCTCTCTGAGTAAATGCACATCTTCTAAACAATCTTCAGAATACTGTTTTATCTTCCCACTTGACTCCTATAATACAAATCACAGAATCTCTGAATCATTAAGGTTGGAAGAGACCTCTAAGATCATCAAGTTCAGCCATCAACCTAATATCACCATGCCCACTAAACGATATCCTGAAGTGCCACATCCACATGCTTCTTGAACACCTCCAGGGATGGTGACATCCAATCTAAACCTCCCTGGTGCAACTTGAGGCCACTTCCTCTTGTTCTTTCACTAGTTATATGGAAGAATAGACCAACACCCACCTCTCTGCAACCTCCTTTACAGCAGTTTTAGAGAGTGATAAGGTCTCCCCTCACTCTTCTCCAAACTAAACAATCCCAGCTCCCTCAGCTGCTTCTCATAAAGCTTCTTCTCCAGACCCTTCAGCAGCTTTGTTACCCGTCTCTGGACACACTCCAGTGCCTCAATGTTCTTCTTGTAGTGAGGAGTCCAAAACCAAAAAAACCTGAAAAACAGTATTCATGGTCTGACCTCACCAGTGCTGAATCAGGGGCACAATCACTTCCCTACTTCTGCTGTCCACACTATTTCTGATACAAGCCAGGATGCAATTGGTCTTCTTGGCCACCTGGGCACACTGCTGGCTCATGTTCAGTCGGCTGTCAACCAACACCCCCAGGTCCTTTTCTGCCTGGAAGCTTTCTAGCCACTCATCCCCAGGCCTGTAGCGCTGCATGGGGTTATTGTGACAGAAGTGCAGAACCTGGCACTTGGCCTTGTTAAACCTCATACTATTGACCTCAGCCCATCAACCCAGCCTATCCAGGTCCCTCTGTGGAGCCATTCTATCTTCGAGCAGATCAACACTCCCTCCCAACTTAGTGTCTGCAAAGTTACTGAGGGCGCACTCAATCTCCTCATCTCAACCATTGATAAAGATGTTAAACAGAACTGGCCCCAAGATGTTAAACAGAGCCTTGGTGAACACCACTTGTGACTGGCCACCAACTGGATTTAGTTCCATTCACCACAATTCTCTGTGTTTGGCCGTACATCCAGTTCTTAACCGAACAAAGAGTAAATTTGTCCAAGCCATTAACTGCCAGCTTCTCTAGGAGAATACTGTGGGAAACTGTGTCAAAGGCATTACTTAAGTCCAGGTAGACAACATCCACAGCCTTTCCTTCATCCACTAGATGGGTCACCTGATCATAGAAGGAAACCAGGTTGGTCAGGCAGGACCTGCCTTTTATAAACCCATGCTGGCTTAGCCTGGTCCCCTGGTTGTCCTGTTCATGCCATGTGAGCATACTTAAGATGAACTGCTCCGTAATCTTCCCTGGTACTGAGGTCAGCCTGACAGACCTGTAGTTCCCTGGATCCTCCTTACAACCCTTCCTGTAGATGGCATCACATTGGCAAGCTTCCAGTCATCTAAGACCTCCCCAGTGAACCAGGACTATTGATAAATGATGGAGAGTGGTTTTGCAAACTCTTCTGCTAGCTCCCTCAGTACTCTTGGGTGGATCCCATCTGACCCCATGGACTTGTGGGTGTCCAGGTGGCATAGCAGGTTATTAACTACTTCCTTTTGGATTACGGGGCGTTTATTCTGCTTTCTGTCCCTGTCTTCTAGCTCAGGGGTCTGAATAACTTGAGAATAGCTGGTCTAACTACTAAAGACTGAGGCAAAGAAGCCATTAAGTACTTTAGCCTTTTCCTTGTAAGCCCCCCTGCCGCATCCACTAAAGGATGGAGATTCTCCTTGGCTCTCATTTTGTTGTTAATATACTTGTAAAAATATTTTTTTTATCTTTTATGACAGTGGCCAGACTGAGTTCAAGCTGGGCTTTTGTCTTCCTGTGTTTCACTCTGCATGATCTAACATGATTCCTGTACTCTTCTTGTGTTGCTTGCCCTTTTAAAAGTGATATGCTCTCCTTTTTTTCTGGAGTTCCAGCAAAAGCTCCTAGCTCGGCCAAGTCGTTTTTCTTCCCCGACGGTTCATCTTATGGCACACGGAGATGGTCTGCTCCTGTGCCTTTAAGACTTCTTTCTTCAAGAAAGTCCAGCCTTCCTGGACCCCTTTGCCCTTCAGGACTGTCTTCCAGGGGACTCTCTCTGCCAGTGTCCTGAAAAAGCCAAAGTCTGCCCTCCTGAAGTCCATGGTGGTGCTTTTGCTGACCCCCCTCTTACTTCACCAAGAATCAAGAACTCTCTAAATTCATGGTTGCTAAGCCCAGGATGGACTCTGACACCACATCTCCCACCAGTCCTTCTCTGTGAACAGCAAGTCAAGTGAGGCACTTCCCCTGCTAGGCTCTCTTGTCTGTTGTGTCAGGAAGTTGTCTTTCACTCACTCCAGGAACCTCCTACACTCTTCCTCTCTGCCGTGTTGTATCTCCAGCAGACATCTGGTAAGTTGAAGTCTCCCACAGGAACAAGGGCTAGCGATTGTGATACTTCTAGCTGCTTGTTGAATGCTTCATCTGCCTCTTCAACCTGCTTGGGTGGTCTATAATAGACTCCCAACAGGATGTCAGCCTTTTTAGCCTTCCCCCTCACCCTTACCCATAAGCACTTGACCTTGTCATCACAATCATTGAGCTCTACACAATCAAAACACTCCCTAACATACAAAGCCACCCCACCAACTCTCCTTCCTTGCTTATCCTTTCTGAAGAGTTTGTAGCCATCCATTGCAGAAATCCAGTTGTAAGGGCCATCCCACCATGTTTCTGTGATGATGACTAGGTCATAGCTATCCTGCTGCTGCTGATTTCCAGCTCCTCTTGTTTATTGCCCATACTACGTGCATTGATGTAGATGCACTTGAGTTGGGTTATAGATTTCACTCCCAACACTGGCATGCCACCTCTAGGTTCATCTCTAGTGAGCCTGGTATTATCGCTTTCTCCCTTTGAACCTAGTTTAAAGCCTTATCAATGAGCCCTGCCAACACATGCACCAGGACCCTTTTACCCCTTTGAGGAAGTTGAATTCTGTTTGTCTCCAGAAGGCTCGGGGCTGCATAAACCTCCACAAGACAAAAAAAACAACCACAGAATTCCACCGATGGCACCATCAGCTGACTCATGTGTTAATATGGTGTCTTTTCTGGTTCCTAGCAGTATTCTTTTTTGCCACTGAAGAGACTGAGGAAATTACTCCCAATTCTTCAACCAATCGCCCTAGTGCCCTGAAGTCCCTTTGGATTGCCTTTGGAATTCATCACACAACCTCATCACTACCAACTTGAACAACTAATAGCAGATAATAATCAAGAGGCAGTACCAGACCAAGGAGTTTCCTAGTAACATCTCTAACCCAGGCCCCAGGGAGACAGCAGCCTTCCCTGTGGGATGGGTCTGGTCAGCATACTGGACCCTCTGTTCCCCTCAGAAGGGAACAACAATTATCTTCCTTTTTTTTCTTAACTGAGGCAGTCATAATACGTGCTCCCATTGCTCTTGATCTCTTAAGTCCCTTCCTTCTGCTTGGTGGCAAGAGAGTAGGAGATCCTCTTTCTTGTGGAGCCTCCAACACCTGCCTTTGCCTCAGGGTGCGGCTCCACCAATCATCTCACTCTCACATTCCCTGATACTTTTTAACCTTTTGACCTCCTCTTTTAGCTCAACAAATAGGTTGAGCAGATCATTTTCCTGTTCATACTGCACACAGGTGTTGTCACTTCTGACCTCCTGTACGAGTGACAGACTCAAGCACTCCCTGCAGCCAGAGACCTGGACAGATGCATCTTTGTATAGGAGCTCCATCTGAGTCACCACACTTCTCCTGGTGATGGCTTTTGGCTGAGTTGTGACCATGTTTATTCCTCTTCTGGGAGGGCAATGCCCACTAGTCAAATCAGATGGAAGACTTTAAAATTTATTTAATAAAACACTTGAAAATGATTTCTATCTCTCTGAAATGCTCATTTATTTCAGGTGCTCTTTGTTTCTCTGTGCTAGATCTAAGCTAATGTGTGTAATTTTGCTATATATAATGTTGCTATTATATTGAATATTCAAATTTCTGCAACCTGCATTTGAAGTAAAAATGTGAGCTGCATCATTAATATCTAGTTATTATATACATTCCATGAGAAAGAGTATTTTTATTTTGTTACTCTTGAAAAACAAAGGACTTAATACATACTCAAAAATTGATTCTGAATGCTCAGAGAATTGATGAAAGACAGAGAACTCTTACTTTGACTATATGAAGATATTTTCTGAAAAAAAAAGCTATGCTCATTTTCTTAAAGCTAGACACCATGTATATTTGAATGCATGCTTTCTAGGGCAACACAGGAAATTAAAACCCTGATTCTGATTTCAGACTGATTTTAATGTACTTTATCCTCCCACATGAAAAAGTTAGGTATAAATAACAAAATATAGTATATATAATTGAAATTATATAATTATTTTTTTATTTTTAGGTTCTATTAATATAATATTAGCATATATCTGAATTAGAGACAGAGAAATAATAAAATCTAAGATTACAGTCATGATTTCAACAAAGGAAGAATTTTACTTTAGGACTTTGAGCTCTGCCTAATTTTGCTTTTCTTGTGACAAATCACAATGCTTATGTAGCCTGACCTCACATTATATTTCCATATGGCAGCAAGAAGTCCAAATTCTCAGCTGCAAGGGATTAACTTAGAAAGAGCTAAAATTCCAATTTCCCCAAATAATTTTTCTTGTTTCTAATGCTGCCTCTTGCTATAAAATATTCACGTAGTCATTCTCTCACCCCTCTTAAAACACAACCCATATTTTCCGTTATTGTGTGGATAAAAACTATAGAAATGTCAGGACATTCTTCTGCAAAATTACAAGCAGTGTCAAACAGGAAAACATTTTTATAATTAACGAGTAATCTTTCATGTGAATTGCTGCCTTCACTAAATAAAAGGCAGATCTCCCACTGACTTCAAAAGGGTTAGTTTCCCACTTCATGTCTAGTTCTGAGGAGTGTCCAGCAAGCTTAAATGATGAATATAACTTGGGATAATCATTCACATTTATTGTGTCAGGAGTCTTTCAACTCATGCAACACTATCTGTGCTTGATATTATTGACATTATTTTAAACAAAAAACCTCTAATTTAAAAAATTAAATCCATAATTCTGTACTGACTAAACTGTGTTCATTATCTTGCAGGGTTTTATATTTCCACACCCACAGGACTTGGATTCGGAGAAGAGAGAGTCCGGATTCTGAGTTTGCCTTTGGTCTTTTCAGATCCATTCTGCCTAAGCTTTTGGTAATCTTACATAATTCTAAAACATATATTTGTTTAAGAATAAAGCCAAATAACTTTCTTTCATAAATAATATTAATTCAAGTCAGTGTGGCAGCAATACAAGCCTGCTTCTGTTTGGATTTCCATGATCAGTCTCAATGCCAAGCCTGAAACTTTGACTTCTTTATGGGTTTGAGTCTTGCAGTTAGCTTTAATATTTTCTTTTTAAACCTGCATCCAGTATTCGTTTCTATACAGAAATTATATTAAGAACCCCTGAAATGTTTTTTGTCCTGAAGCTTAACTAGGCCTATGCAGAAAATACAGAAAGCACCAAGTAAATCTTCTAGGTGTAGTAGAAACATACTTTTTTTTATTTCATTCTAACTGCAAAGTAGCCCTAATTCCTTAAAACTATCTATAAAATAAAAAGCTTGATATTTTTAAATGAAATTTCGCTTTGTTCTGATAATACTTAAATTGCTTTTCCTCCCTCTAGGTATTTCATGTACGGTCCTAACGTTTACCGTTTAAGAGTTAGCATAAGTAATGAGGACGGTTTGGAAAAGATCATTTTCCAGAAAGAAGGAAGCTATGGAAACAACTGGAATTATGGACAAGTAACTTTAAATGAAACATCTGATTTTAAGGTTTGTTAAACTGCTAGTTCTTTTCAACATTTATTTTAGCTAAACTGATATCAGAATTTTATGCTAAATGAACCCAATGATCCACAGCTCTAAACATAATATCTATTTACCATTGCATACCACCAAATAAATATTAGCATGCAGAAGATTGGAATCCTCATTTGAATTGTCACCCCCCTCTTTCCTGCTCTTGAAACTGCAGAAAACAGAAAACATTAACTTTATCATGGGACAATCAATGTTATCACAAAAGATAGCTTTCCACAAAAAAAAGTGTTCAAAGCATATGTTCAAACCATATCTGATGTGGAGTTTAATATCCAGTGATATTGATAGTGATATGAATCACTTAGATATAAGAAGATTTAAACTAAATAATTTCAGGTTCTGAAGTATTTTCATTAATTAATTACACAATAGTTCATGAAAGTGTGTTACAGATAGAAATGTATTTGGTACCCCATGGTTAACAACTGACCTGACTTATCTGTAAACAAAAGGATGCTTATGCTAGACTTCAGCAACTCTCTATTGAAAGCAATTTATTTTTATAGGTATTTGGGATGGCTTGTCTTGCCATAGTAGTTTTGATTGATCCAAGTCACTGCCAGAAAGATGCATTTACCATTTGAGGAAGTAAAAGCATCTGTGATCTGGCTGCATCAGATTTCCAGCAAATGTATGCTTGATGATCTCAGAAACAATACTATACCTAGCTGTATTTCACCAGCAAAAATTCATTGGTAGCAGGATTGCTTTACATATATGGATACTAAAGCACAATAACAAACAAATGAGATTCATTTCAATTTTTCATGGAAATATGCCAATAGATCAGAAGAAGTTTGAACTGATGAGTGATACAGAATTTGTCTTTCAAAAATTACATTAATTTATATATAAATGTAAAGTTACTGAATAGTTTTAAATAATGTTCATCATTTATATGAAGAAGTTCCTGCATTCCTTAGAATGATCCACTTGGTTTTCAAAGTGCTGTTTTGTTTTGTTTTGTGAGGAATCCTGTCTCAACCCTGGTGCCGTCCTCTGAGTGTAGCACCAGTGTAGATTACAGTGGAAATAAGAGCATTCAAGAAAGAAGACTGACTCTTTCAGCATAGGAAGCTGAAAAATGTTTCATTAAATTATGAAATTATATTTATTTTCATGAACTCCAGGTTATTTTTGATGCTTTTAAAAAACGTGGTGCCAGTGATATCACCTTGGATGACATTAGCCTGACTAAAGGAAAATGTAATGAAAGTATTTACATAGAGCCAACTGTGATTCCAGCTGTTACCACTGTCCCTTCAACTCCCAGTAAGTAAACACTAAATTACAGTTGATTGCCATTTAGAATTACTGTATTTGCGTATGAGTGATACAGAATTTTTGACCTTCAGTTTTATAAAAACGTCTCTTCATCATGATAATATTTTCTGCAGGATAACATACTAGGGATGAGGTTCCCTGCCCAAGACTCCACTGGTAGCAACAGAACTGGTAGATTCACAGCTTAAGCTATCAGAACAGTATATTCCAAAAGTTAAAGAGTGGAGGATAATTAAGGAATTCAGAATTTGTCTCTGAAAGCTTTAATTAGTAAATCTTTCAGGAAGCCACTGAAGGGGAAGAAAGACGAAAGAGAAGGAAGATTATAACCTCTATATTTGAAATTATAAGCAATGTAGAAGGGGAATAAGAGAATGAGCAAAGTCACGTAATAATATCACTAGAGGACTCAGTAGTAAAAATTCACCAAGCTCTGAGAACACATGCACACTGAAGAATCTCATGTTTAGGGAAATGATTCTATAAATAGTGCCTGAATGGTTTAAGAATGGAGCATGATCTATGTGAGTGTTTAATACCCAAAATGGAGGTATTATCTGGAACAAGGCTCACTATGAATGAGTTCTTTCTGATATACAATTGTCTGCATTGTTATTCCTACTATATCTGTTACATTAAAAAAAAATGCAATATTTACATTGAAAAAAATTGAAATGGGGCAACAGGATGAAAGGACAGTTAACATTCTGGTTTTGAATGAAATGAGCGGTTAAAAAATAAAACCAACAAAGGATTCTTTCCACTCCTTGATCTAATAAAAGGTTTCAATATTTGCATAAATTATAGAATGTATCAATGATTTCTTCAACTTTGCCTTTGTTTACTCCTTGTGGTAAGGCAGGAGTGATGAATGGGTGCTTCCTCTAGTAATAATGGATGGGGGCAGGGTTTTTCTGCTGGATGGGTCCTTATTTCATCTCACTATTTTCTTGGCCCCTCTTCTGAATTGCAAGTTCAGTGGGCAGCTGGAGGAGGGTTGGTTTTGTTTGCACATTTTTGCCATCTTATCCGAGTCAAGTAGAAGTTAAAGAAACATGAAGTGTCTCTACCTCTAGTGCATATGCACTTCTCCAAACAGGTGGCACAGTTTGATCCAGACCCATCACATTGCAGAATCTTTTAGAGGAAAGCACAGAGATTTAAGCTTCCTCTAAACATTCCAGTTTCACAGAGCAAGTTAGAAGAATCTCACTGAGTAAAATATGAAAGAATACCTGTAGCCACCATTGTAAATCTAGAAAATGTATATAAAACAATGAAGAAAGATTACATATGATGTTAACCACGTCCACGTACATTCAAAGCAAAAACTGGTACAAATATGAATAGAGATTGAGGAAAAAAATCATTAAAATATCTGGTAGGACTATGTAATTTATTGTGAGAGAGGCATGAACTTTTTATGAAAAAAGAGATTTCTACAAAAAACCTGTTCACAAGAGGCTTCAAATAATTACAACAAATAGTAAGTATGTTCCAGGACTGTCTCCTATTAGATTTATTGTCATTTACAAAGCACACTTACTTGCTCTCTTGACAGCATATAATAAGTAAAAATGCTCTAAAATTAAAATAATAGAAAAAGACTTTTTGCATTGTATTCATGTTGAAGCACTGTGTACTAATATTGCCATTCTATCAAATCTATCATCTCTAAATCTACTGCATCAGGACAGGTAAGAAAACAAAATCTTCAAAATACAAGCACAAAATTCTGTTTTAGAGCTCCATCCTTAAACACAGGATGGTAAAGTTCAACAAGATGTCCCTTCAGCAAAATAAAATTTTAATAACATTAGTCATTTCAGTCATAAGTTACCAAAGTGAGTTCTGTGCAAAAGACAAAAGCAAATTCAGCTTGCTATCCCACCACCAATTTTTTTTATTTTTTTTTTAACTTTTCAAGGAACTTTTGACACATTGTAATTGATGCCAGTGCCTCTTACTGAAGCAAGCTAAACTAGCTCAGCTCTAATTCTTTCATCTCTCATTTACTCACATGACATTTGTAGTGCTAGTAAACATTAGTGCTAGTAAACTTGCACCACATCCATCAAAGAAGTAATTTCATACTTCTTTGAAGATGATTGATAACATTCACTTTTTTCCAGCAGGTTACAGATATTCTATGTGTAGCATGCCTCAACGAAATTATGCAAACAAGTTTTTTATCCTCAGCAACAGCTTAGACTGTGCAGTATTGAAAGACAGTATGGATCCTCTCTAATCTGCTTTGCAAAGAACTATATAGCACATGAACTCTTCCTTTTTTTTTAATACTGAAACTTTATCACTGTATTTTGGGTAGACATCTATAGTTTGAATGACATTTCTTTGGTGTTTTGACAGAAGCATTCAGCTACTATTTACCACAGTGTTGTACTACTACTAATCATTAGACCAATGATAACTTGTAAGGTGGGTTTACCCACAGCATCTGATGGCTAGAGGTGGCAGACATCAGCACCTCTCCAGAGTACTACTTTAATGAAAACTGCAATTGAAGTCCAAATTTGCATAATTTCATTGAGGCATGCTACACATAGAATATCTGTTTATCTACTGAAAAAAGTGAATGTTATCAATCATCTTCAAAGAAGTATGAAATTTCTTTGATGGATGTGATGCAAGTTTACTAGCACTAATGGTTTCACTACAAATGTCATGTCAGTAAACAAGAGATGAAAGAATTTGAGCTCAGCTGGTTTCTTTTGCTAGACTTAAAGCTTCAGTAAGAGGCACTGGCATCATTTACAATGCATCAAAAGCTCATTGAAAAATAAAAAAAAAATACGATTTGGTGGTGGGATAGCAAGCTGAATTTGCTTTTGTCTTTTGCACAAAAACGTTAGCTTACACTTTCATCTAGAACAAAGACTGCTTTCATCTTCATATTCATTTACAACCTGCCTTTCAACACAAACAACAGTGTTGAAATTACAGTGTAGATTACACACTTAAAACATGTATGTCAATATAAATTAAAGTTTTGGTCAAAGCACAGAGAAATTTTTTAATGAATAGGTCATATATAATTTTCTACAGTGCTGAGAAGATCATCTATTGTTCTCAATGAAAGGACCGAGAGTATTTGTGCTGATTGCTTTTTGGTTCTTTAATGAGTGAGAGCTATACAAACAACTCCATATAAATTTGTGTACAAAAATCACTGGAAATTTTTAAAACATTTTTTCCACATGAGTAAAATCAATTACTCCTATCATTTTTCCATTAAAGAGGAAGAACATTAATAATAGTGTCTTACATGTAGTCAACACCAGATCAGATTTCATCATAAATTGCCCCTGTTATGCCATTAAGTGATTTTATTAAATAGAAAGTTATATAAAATGGCTGTCATGAGAAAGTTCAAACCTTTCTTTTATTTAGTGGAGCTTCCTTCCAGTGAAATTCAATGGGCAAGTAAGACTTGTAGATTATGCAGTCCCCAGACAAGTGTCTCAGAGTATGCAATACTGACAGACATAATGACATGCAAAATTTGAGCCATAAGGAGGACAGAGCAAGGGCAATGTTAAAGTTTAGGCAAAGTCTGAAAGCTAATATCAAAGCAAAATTTTAAAAGGTAGATTCCTTCTGTCTTAACTTCTATTTCCTGAAGCAGGTGTAGGAGCACTGTTTCTTTCTTTAATAAAAAAATTGCAAGCAACAGAAGTGGAAAAAGATCAAAATTCATTCTAATGGTACACTTGAAATGAAAATAAATACTGTTTCTCAATATGAAGTAAAGTTCTGGAATATGAAGCTGACATATTGAAGATGTAAACCACCAGTATGGTTAGCTATGTCTGAGTGTGTTATTCATTTTTATGTATAAAGGCATATTCATGTTTACGGTAAAGACTTTTCTTCTTGGAACAGTTGTTTCAAGGAAAAACAAGTGGCTAATTTTACCATTTACAAGGTTACACTAAAAGCTTTTGATGAAATAAAAATAACAGTGAGTTATTTTTTGATATAAAGTTTATTTGCTATATTAGAAAAATAGACTTTATACTTGAGTATCTCTAGTAATGCTGCGAGATCAATCAGATAATAAGTAAGGTATATAAGCTAAGCACACAAATACGTTATATTGTGGGAAGGGGGGCTTCCCTCTGACATTTTCTAGCTTTTGTATTAATGTACTAGTAAATTATACAATTGACTGTATCACATTTTTTTCTTCATATTTTCTGTCATGTGCATAGCATGCAGACCAACAATCACCAAATGAAGGACAGGCTGTGTCCTTTAACTATGTGGGGAAAACTTCCCATAGCACCATCATGAATCTAGTTGTGCATCTAGGCACTAACACTTCACAAACTACAATATATAAATTATATCTGTAGATAACACTATGGCACTGAGTGTATATGTCAGCAGGTCTGACTTAGACACTGTAACTAATAAGGACAGTGAATTTCTTACATACTTCTTCCTCAACACTCTGTGTACTTACTGATGTGTTGGCTTCTCACAACTCACTGTTTAAGCTTTGTACAAGTGGCACAGTAACTGAACCCTTGCAGTGGTGAAGTTAGCCTGAATGCTCTCATCATAAAATAACTTTTCAAAATTATCTTTGTTACAACAGACTGCAAAAGTAAGACAATCAGTTAATTATGTTTTTTAAATGTTTTCTTTTTCAGCTGACTGTGGAGGGCCAGTTGAACTCTGGGAGCCAAACAGCACATTCAGCTCTGAAAACTTTCCAAACAATTATCCTAATCAAGCTTCTTGTAAGTCATTTTTCTCCAAGTTTTAAGGAAAAGATTAGCCATATAAAAGTAGAGATACTAAATCTGCTGTCCCAAGTCAGATGCTGTCAAGCAAAAAAAGATCAAAGCTATATACAGTGGAGTATTTTAAGTGAAGTCTATATAACTCTTAGCAACAGCTAAGGAATCATGTGCCAGTTGATTAAAAAGTGATGAAGACAAGTACCAGTCACAAACGGTGTTCCCCAGGGCTCGGTTTTGGGGCCTGTCCTGTTTAACATCTTTATCAATGATATGGATGAGGGGATTGAGTGCTCCCTCAGCAAGTTTGCAGATGACACTAAGTTGGGAGGAAGTGTTGATCTGCCTGAGGGTAGGGAGGCTCTGCAGAGGGACCTGGGTAGGCTGAATCAATGGGCTGAGGGCAATTGTATGAGCTTCAACAAGGCCAAGTGCCGGGTCCTGCACTTCGGTTGCAATAACCCCATGCAGTACTACAGGCTTGGGGACAAGTGACTGGAAGGCTGCCATGCAGAAAAGGACCAGGCGGTGTTGGTGGACAGTACGATGATCATGAGCCAGCAATGTGCCCTTGCGGCCAAAAAGGCCAATGGCATCCCGGGGTGTATCAGGAGGGGTGTGCTTAGTAGGTTGAGAGAGGTTCTCCTTCCCCTCTGCTCTGCTTTGGTGAGACCACATTTGGAATATTGTGTTCAGTTCTGGGCCTCTCAGTTCAAGAAAGACAGGGAATTGCTTGAAAGAGTCCAGCGCAGAGCCACAAAGATGATCGAGGGAGTGGAGCATCTCCCTTATGAGGAGCGGCTGAGGGAGCTGGGTCTCTTTAGCTTGGAGAAGAGGAGTCTGAGGGATGACCTCATTAACGTTTATAAATTTGTAAAGGGTGAGTGTCAGGAGGAAGGAGCCAGACTCTTCTCAGTGATAGCTAATGACAGGACAACTGGCAATGGGAGCAAGCTGGAGCATAGGAGGTTCAATCTGAATATGAGGAAAAACTTTTCTACTGTGAGAGTGATAGAGCACTGGAACAGGCTGCCCAGAGAGGTTGTGGAGTCTCCTCTGGATACTTTCAAAACGGTCCTGGACGCGTTCCTGTGCAACCTACTCTAGGTGATCCTGCTCTGGCAGGGAGGTTGGACTGAATGATCTTTCGAGGTCCCTTCCAACTCCTAATATTCTGTGATTCTATGATAATCCCTTGTAATGTGTTCAGACAAGCCAGTTCCATCATGCCTGTTATGTCAAGTATCTTTATGTCAATGCAACCACAGACAAGGTACTGAAAGTCCCCATTTTATCATGTATTTGCCACGTTAATCTCATAATCTCTTCTGATAAATAGTTAACCTTTTCTAGGGGCAAAGAATGTGTGAAAGCACTTAGCAAGGCATGCTCTCTTTATTGACAGTTTCTTCAAACACTTTTGAAAAGACAACATTATTCTAATAATGTTCCTTGATTTAGATTAAGCTACAGCTGGCAAAAGGGAAAATATTTCAAGGCAGTCCACATTTGATGGATGAAGCAAGAAAGAGAACTTTGTCACTGCTTCTTAATGAAATTTTAATTATTTATTACTTCACCTTTTACTGGAGAATTGTGTTGCGATGCTAATCAAAAGAGATGTAATTTTGTTTTTCTGTCCCACTTGAGATATGGCATTCATTTCCAGGTATTAATTTCACAAGTTCTCAGATGAGATTCCTCCTAGTGTGAAAATGCTTTTTGTTCCATGAACAGATTAAAAAAATGGTTTTGTTGTTTGGTTGGCTTTTTTTTTAACTTTCTTTACAAGATTTCCATAATATCCATACTTATATAGATTAAATATGATAAAGCACAGACTAAACAGAAGAAAACATTTCTTCTCTAAAAAGACATTTGGCTTGAAAGGCTTTCTGTGAGTGGTTATAGAAATTATCTTACTATCAAATAAGACTTAAGTGACAAGACTATTTGTCACATTTTCACAGTTACTAAAGAATTAGCTTTGCTATTTCAGGGAAATTCACTGTTGTCATGCATGGTAAAAAATGCATGCAGGTATATCTTACAATCCTAAATCCAATTTTAAAAAGTGTTGTACAAAATGAGAGTCAATTGAATTTTGTACCTTGACAGCGTAAATAGCTTTTAAAGATAAGATTTAGACTTCTAAGTCTCTTGGGTGATTCTTAGTAGTTTACTAGAGATTTTTTTTTCACTTTAATTCCTTCAACATGAAAGTGACACTGTAAATGTAACAACTGAAAAGGTGAATGTCTTTGTGTGTGTTATTATTTTCTAGGTGTGTGGTACTTAAATGCTGAAAAGGGAAAAAATATTCAGCTTCATTTTCAAGTTTTTGATCTGGTAGATATTCATGACGTAGTTGAAGTCAGAGATGGCAGAGGACCAAATTCCTTACTTTTGGGCAAGTAACAGCATTGAATACTAAGATGAATGTAGTCAAACAGCTGGAGCAAACTGATGAATATAATACAAAGGAAATTAATTCTCCCTAACTTCATTCTACATTTCTTCACATTTTTGGGTCTCAGAAATTGGGAGGAAAACTTGAGAAAGCATACTGTGTGTGGCATCACATTTCCAAAATGTTTGCATGCATACAGTTTTCTATGCAATCCAAATGAAATTAACTTCTCAATAAATAAGACTGCTCATGTACATGCACAAACAGAAGCATAATCTCTTAACCAAAACTTATTGTTCTATACTTATGTGTCAAATTTGGAGTTGAGCTTTGATCACTGCAGTCTGATAGCAGTCAGGTTTGGGAAAATAGCTGTATTCATGTGGTAACAGTATTTGCTTTTGAAGTCAAAACATTTTGAAATACTTAAGAACAAAATAGCTTTAATATATTCATGTTCTTCTGGAGAATAGCTATCTATACAGGACAAGATCCATTGCCAGATGTCTTCTCTACAACAAACCAGATGACAGTAATCCTCCTTACAGACAAGTCTGCAACAAGGAAGGGATTTCTTGCAAACTTTACTACTGGCTACCATCTAGGTAAGCATATGAACCCTTGTATTTCAGAGGTTATACCACTGGTCAAATAAATCTCAGAAAAAGTGGAGAGTGGAAGGTGACTCTCAGCCCTTAAAAAGTCTAGCTGTTACCCATCTGTACTTTATGTTTTCTAGCATGAAAAGTGATGTTTTTGTTGCTTTAGTGTAATTGGACTAATATCTGTATCACCCGCAACTCTGTGTGATATTATGCTACAAATTGACTCAGTATTTTGACCGAAAACCATTCAAATATTAAGAGGGCAAATAAGAACTATTCCCTATAAGAGCCACAGAAAAGAACATTGAGGATGTCATTAATGTGTGTTTAAATGTATTTGTAAAATATTTGTAATCAATCACATCCAATAGAAGAGAAAAATGTATATGGTAATTCTGATTTATATTTGCAATATGATACTTCTTGCATCTTTAAAAATCTGTGAATTCAGCATGTGAAAGATCTGGAAAAGATTAGTCTTTTAAATAGTTGGACAGCAGTGATTCTGGTCACAGCCAGTCTCCTTCTGAAAAGACCCTGGTTTTGCTGAGGACTGCAATTATACTTGTTACTCATTTAAGTAATTCAACAATCAGCTCTCCAAAAACAGAGAAAATGGAGCCAAATGCTCAAGTATGTGGAACAGCAATGTGCTTACCAGGACAAATACTCACACTAACTCGAGGCCAAATCTTAATGTAATTAATTAGAGGCTTTGTATTACTTCTGTGGAAGTCTGACAGCAGGAAAAAAAAAAAAAAGAGAGAGCGATAAAGAAAAAGCAGTATGTATTCAGAGATGTGTGAAGCATTATTCATATGCAAGAACAGAAAGGCAACAAGAATCTATAATCTTTCACTTACTTTAAATATCATAAAAGGCAAGTGTCTCCCAGCATCTTTATCTAGCTGCAGCTTTTTTATAGATTAACAGTAATGATAATAATATTAATATTCTTAATCTGTAAAAAATTTTCAACTATCAATTTATCTTTGTAAAATCAATTTCCTTTAGTCCCCTTGTGCAAACCTGAGAGGTAGGTTTATATGGACATATGACCATTTTGCTACTTCTTGTTCTGACTTCTCTATCAGATTTGTTCAGTTCAACAACACTATGTCTTTTTTTCAGCTGGTTCAGCACCAGCTTTGCCCATAAGGTTTTGTAAAATAAAAATAAAGCTTAGCAAGGCAGAGTTCTCACAGTGGCCATTGCCAGTTCTGTTAAATATATTAAAAATTTTCCAACTGCAAAAATATTATGCTTATCCATGATCTTTGCAGCCAAAGGACAGAGACTAATATCATTAGCATGCAGACTCAAAGATAAAAGGATTATAAGTAAATTAATTTTACAAGAAAAGCAGATTTTTTCCTTTGCATTTTGTTTTTCCATATAATATTGAGTTTTTTAAAATGAAGCATAATTTGAGAAGAAATACTTCTTGACAGTATGCAATATAATGAGAACTAAGCTTTATGTAAAATCTGGCATCAGTTATGGCTACTGAATGTGTGAAAATCTGCTTCAGACCTTTTGTAAACTGCATTCTTTTGCTTCTGTATTGTACAACAGTACATAATGACTGATCATTTTATATGAATATTAAAAATTCAGAAGAAAAGTAATTATCTTGCCTTAAATAAGACTTCTAGATAATTAAATCTTGTAGTCAGTAAATCTAGGAAGGTAAAATAAAGAAAACAGTTTTTCAATTGAATTCATAGAATCATAGTCATAGAATATCAGGTTGTAAGGGACCACAAGGATCACCTAGTCCAACCTCTCAAGGTAAAAGTATAGTTTAAATGAGTTGAGTCAGCACCCTGTCAAGCTGACTCTTAAAACTGACCAGTGTAGGGGAATTTACCACTTCCTCTGTGAGATTATTCCAATGTCTGATTGATCTCATCATTAAAAAAGTTCTTCTGAAGTTCAGTCCAGAAAGCTGGACTGTATATTTCCTGTAAATATATTGAATGTTGCCATTAAAATTACCTTTTGGCCATGGAAAGAATTACAATTTTATAGCATAATCCTACTTTTGCAAATGCTTTCCTCATTCATTTCTGTTACTTTTGTCTCTTCCGTCTTCTTTTCCTTCTCAGACAGGTTTCAAAAGGAGATTCTTGGCTTTCAATGCCTCTATACTTGTATGTTTGCCCTGACTTACTTTAGGGTCTCTAAACTTCTCTGAAAGTGCTGAACATCTGGAACTTGAAATCTTTAGTCACTTTTGACAGGATTTCAGAAGGATTTGACTTTTCTCATCCCTCCCAATTTTATTACATGTAATAGACGAACACTAGTAACTGAGCAATGCTAACTATAGTAGAAACTACAAGTTTATACTACAATAGATTTTATTCTTAATTAGCTTCTATTTGTCTAAAATTAGTCTATATTTTGAAAAAGAGATGGAGAGGACATGAAAGGAAAGAAAAGGAAGTCAAAGATTCTGTGTACTATCCACTCCATTTTTCTTTCAGATGAACTGTATGCTCTCCAGTGAATATCAGCCTTCCTCATAATTACAGATAAATTTTCCTTTCCTGTTTTCCTTCAGGAGCTTGTGCAATTGATGAGCATCAGTGTGGTAGTGGGCAGTGTATACCATTGCATAACCTTTGTGACAATCTACCTCAGTGTGAAGATGGCTCAGATGAAGCAAAGTGTGGTAAGGCTTACTTCATACAAAGAAAAGGAATGCCTGCATATTTTATAGGAATTTCATGGAAAACAGTCACAGAACCTCAGCTAGCATAAACTACTGCAGCTGTATGAAGGACGTGTCAATTTACATAGTAGTATCTCATAGAGTTTGTCAGTGCCAAAAAAACAAAGTAACTTTTCTGAGATAGTGAATGTAGGCTGGTGGAGATCTCTGAGAAAGGTAGGAAGTTCCTCAGTGCTTAAAACTGTGGCTGCTTATAATGGTCTCAAAATTAAATGAAACTTTATTGCACATTTGGGTTTTTTTTCTGTATCCGTTTTGTATCCCTGAATTCTATCACTTTTTACTGTAATTAATTTGAGATTCAGAGGAGTATAAATTCTTCAGTGTAGGGTAGGCAATAAGAATTTTCTTGATGGAAATTCCCAGATAGTCTTGTAGGTGTGAAGCGAAACTGCAGCATGTGGCTCCCTCCGATCTGCCTGGACTCCATCTTGTGGTGGCATTGCTATAAGGTGATGGGATGGCACAGCACCCATTGCTCATAGTGGACGTGCACATTCCTACAAGGAGACGACAGATGCTATTACTTAGTCCTCTGGTAAAATGGTTCATTCTAAAATGCAGGTGTACAGTATATGGCTTCATCTCACATAACATTGAAATAGCATTCTGTAAACAATAATTTAAATGTAAAACTGATGTTAAATTCATGTTGAGCCTAGCATAGAAATTAAATTGCTGTTTCTGACAAAGAAGTGTTCTGACAGTCTATGATGGAGCAGTAATTGCAGAGTTAAAAGCAGGCTTATAAGCTTAGTACAATGTCATTTTCTTTTGTTTTAGAGGACTGCTAGGGATCAGATATGTTCTTTGATGTGTGCTGACAGTTCTCATTCATTTCCACATCTTTTACACACACACACACACACACACACACACATATATATGGCATAAATTAATATATGTATACATCATATATGCCCAAAGACACAAATTCTTTGTATTAATGCAATTAGTTATTTTATTGCAAACATGTTCTTCCTTTAAAACACCCAGAATAAAATTCATTACAGCTTCTTCTTAAGCAAAGAGGACTTGATTTTTTTCCCAACCATTGCTAAAGAAGATCTGAACAAGGTAACCATCACCTATGTTAACATGATGTACATTTTCTGAAAGATTTATTTTGCCACAGGTTGTCTAGCGCTTCATAACAAATTGCTTTACATTAAAGGAGTGGGAGAGTCATTTCCAAAAAAACATTTAATCCAAACATTAGCTGAATCAATCTAAGCCTTAAAATAAAATAAAAATTAAATTAGACATCCTCACATGGAGTCTTTTCAGTGTCCGAAAGTCTTGCTCATTTTCCTAAAACCAATTTCAGTTTCTTATCAGAAGTGGCAATTTGAACTAGACAAACTGTCATTTTCAAATACTCCAACTTCTGAAACTTCCCAGGGACTAAAAAGAAAAGGCATAGGATACCTCCTTCTTTGCAGAATTCTAAATTATATTTCATTTCAATTAAGCAGTTGTTGAGTGTTCAGTGACTCTCTCGTTCCTTAACAAACAATGTATTTGGAGAAGATCATGGATCTGATGAGGAGAAAAGAAAAATAATTATAGTTCAACTAGAAGGGAGGAGAGTTGTCAGAAGTATTTTGGAGAAGTCTCTCAGTGCAAGCGATTCTGAGATTTTTCAAGACTGCTTGAAAATTTCTCATAATTGAGGTTTTCCATTAATTAATCACTGTATATCACTTCTTTCACTCTTGCACTCAGAGTGTCAAAGAGATATTCCTAAAAATCTATTTTTTTCAACTATAATAGATACACTTTATTTATTTTGGTGGATAAAAATGTTTTCTGGACAGTTAAGATTAAAAAAAAGTAATTTGGTAACCAATACATTTCAAATGCATTGTGTGCTTTTCCCCACTTCATGCTGTCAATAGCAGTCATTTGCCTGAAATGCAGCTGTAGCTCCTGACACATCTATGGGATTCTGTTGACCTTCTTAAACTGTATGGTCCAACTTCCTTAGTCATGCTGATAGCATGAGATTTTTCACCAAATAGTTAATGAGTTTCTGAATTTTGTTCTGAATATTTTGTTTTGGAAAATGTTTTCTATAAGAAGATTGATTTTCGGGGAGCTTTATTATTTGTGTGTGTGTTTTAATTAAAGCTGCAATGAAAACAGTGAAAATTCTCATAGCAATTGGAACTGGCAGATCCATTTTTAGTGTCAGCTCTGGTTTTAACCTTATTTCCAATCAGTGTTACTGAGAATCTGTAGCTAAAGCTTCACATAGTATCTGGAAATTATATAATGCTGTCTAAGAAAAAACATCCGTTAGAGTTGATGGAAAATGTAATGTTTATTGTCTATTTGTGAGACATTTGAAAAATACAAGGTATGACATTCTCCTGTGGCAGAAACATAGGAGTTAACAGTAACATTTCCTTCCTATGGGAACACAACATCCTGGAGATGCTGGGTTTATTACCACTGTAATATATTTTAACTTTTTTTTTCATTCTTTGCTGGAAATAATAAATCTGTTTATATTACATTTCTCTTTGCCTGGGGTAGAGGAAGATGGTTTACCTCCTACCTAAAATGCTTATCTTCATTTTGGGCTACAGTGAGACTGCTTAATGGCTCTCTAAGCACCGAAGGGCTGGTACAGGCCAAGATTGGGAAGACGTGGCACCTGACATGTGCAGATGATTGGAATGAACAGATTTCAGACAGTGTTTGTCAGCTGCTGGGGTTAGGGTGAGTGAAAAATGTCCACTGTTCTTGTAATTTTTTTGTAGGTTTGTTGGGTCTGTATATTGGTGTTTTCCTCATCATTTTACTGATGTCTTTACCATCCAAAAAAAAAAGGGCAGATGTATTTTTCTGTGACTAGTGAAGCGCTTGGTGTGCCAACAAATTTGTAAATCTTGCAAAACCTGATTTGATGGCATTCATTACAGGGTTGATAACTGAAGATGGCAGATTAGGCATGAGAATTCATATTGGAGAACACTGGGACACTAATCTGGAGGTATTAGCCTTTTATCATTCTATGTCATCATTTATGTCTTCACTTTCTGAGGATCAGGAGTGAAGCTGGAGCAAACAGCAGCCTTGGCTGCTCTGCTAATGTTCATTTCAAGTAAATTCAAGATAATCACTTGGATATTCTGCTGTTGGGCTCCCAATAAATTTCGTGCCTATCATTAGACCTGAGCTGTGTGGAAATGAAACTGAATTTCTCTTGAGGTACACTTAGAGAGGGGAGGGAGGAGGGACATATTTCTGAAAAAACAGATTTTATTCAGTCAGTGTTCAGCAGAATTTCCAGGGAAAAGGTGGGCTGAGTGCAGAAGTGCTGTATTTTTCAATTTATGATAAAATTTATGTCCTAAGTTTTGGCCTTACTTACACCGTATGCAACTTCACTGCTTGCCATCCACTGAGTAATAAATAGCCACAGTGCTGAGGTTTTTAGGGAATGTCATTCATTCAGGTGATAATCAAATTAAATTTTAAGCTTGTAATAAATTATGTTGGTCTCTGACCAAAGTAGGATGCCTGTAATTGCCCTTCTGAGAAATTAATTGTTGAAATCACAGTTAGGAGGACTTAAAAAAATATCCAAGTGTTCTTTGAAAATATTTTTAACGATTGGATAAATTTTTTTACTTTTTTCCCTTTGGGTAGGTACTGCATTTACATAAATATCAGATACCTGCATGAACAAATCATTATTCTAATTAATGTATATATTTATCCCATTTACAAATGCATATAAGAACATATAAACTATGACTAAATGTTATTCTAGTCAAATACCTTGTCCTCTACAGTGGCCAGTAGTCATCTTCCTCTGATTGTTTATCCCACTTCCCTGTCTCCTTTCCCTCTATAAATTCTGGATATTAGTAATTTTGTGGTCTATTGGTTTAATTTACATTTTTATATTTGATAGGCTCCAGTGAACTTTGTCTTCCATGGCACTTTCTATTAACTTCTAAAAATTACTTATGCTGTTGTCTCCATAACATTCTGTGGCAATACGTTTCAGTTTGTCTCTATAAACTAGTCAGATATACTAGTTTAAAAAAGTCCTATTAAGTTTCTTAGTTACTTCTTTTTGGCTGCAGTTTATTATATATTCCCATTGTCAAGAAAAAGTATTTTTAAACCTAAGTTGCATCACATTCTCAGATCCTGGGTGCTAGTGCTATTACTGATCCTAAAAAATAGGATAAAATTCTTGATAATTTACGTATATGTAACTCCTGTAAGCATCATGCTATTTCAGTCTTTCATATTAGTTCTGTCTTTCATGAATTCCCTTGTAGCAGCATATTTGTTACCAAATGGCACCATATATGTTACTAAATGGATGTTTGTCATAACAGGTCTTGAGTAGGCTATAGCTTATGCTTCTATACTGAATAATTACCTAGAATCATGCCTTATTAGAGAAACAGGTTAAGGTTCATCTAAGACAATCTCTTTTTACTGCTAATTGCTTACATATATGCTAGTCTCATTTACTGTTTAATTTATGAAAAGAACTGAAATTATAGGAGTCCTGTAGCGTACCCTGATTATTCATGTAGCTGAGCTTGAAAGTGCAATGTTACACAGTTTCTAATAAATCACACATGTGAATCCTTTTGCTCCATTTTTCAAATATGTGACTGTCGCATTTGCGAAATGTGCCAAACAGGAAGCAAATCTGGAGGCACGTCTATATGTTCATCTACAAAATATAGCTTAGGCAAATCACTCACACATATCTTTAATGAGTCTGGAGTGCAAGGTGCATAATTTTATGCTCTTGAGAAACCTGAACAAGATTCTTTGCTCAGTTTGTCTTTGTAACTGTGTGCAACTGACAACACTGTTAAAATCTGAGTACTGTTAGCATTGCTTTTCCTTGACCCAACGAAATCATACATTGAGCATTTCACCACCATACTGGTCTTGTGTGAAACATTCTTGTTTCTCTGGGACCAGAACCATCTGGGTCTTTACTGAATTGTACCCAGGAATGGAGATAGATCTTGCAGTTTTGTCAACCCCAAATGTCCAACAAGGATTGAGAGTTTAGGACTTGCTCTCAGCTCTGAAGTCTATTTTCTTCATGAGCTCACAAATTCTTGAGAAGGAAATGAGTTAATCCGAATACAATGTCTTGTTTGAGATTTCCAGGTTAATTAGGTTTTTACCCTCCCCACTTATGAATGGTCAGTATTGGCTACATGCCTAGATCCTTGAGACACCTCAGAAAGTCCTGTCTTTCACTGTCACCAGGTACTCCAGTGTGCTGAGAATATACTGCCTGAAAGGGGTAAAATGATCCCCTAAGATTTATGCACAAAAGAAAAATATTCTGATGGATAAATTAGGATAATAGATAGACAGCATGATTTTATTGTGCTGCAGAGCCAATGAGAGTAATGTGGTGGACATAGGAAAGAACCTTATTCTCAGTGTGTTCGGGTTGTGTTTGCAACACTGAGGACCAGAATTAAGACAGTCCAAATAATTTGGTGATAGGATTAATTTCATCTAATAATGTGCACTTTGACCTGAAAGCCACAGGAGAAGTCTCAATGACTTTTTTGGGATTTGTAGGTCCCAGCTTCACTTGGGATAGGACTCTGCTATTAAGCTTAAAGGCTTAAACCCATTGCTTAAGAAACTTCATTTCAAATCTAAAAAGTTTAGAGAGGTTGCTTTTATTTATTGTTTGCACATTTTCATATAAAGAATTGTGTACATGCAACCATTAGAAAACAACAGGTCTTCATATGAATCTGCATGTGAAAAAAGCTTTATTATGCCCAGAAAGTGTTTGCTATTTGTAATTTGCTATTATTCTTCATTGTTTGTTTTTCTGTCAGAAAATCAACAGATGAAACAGAAACAGTGCCCTATGACTTACACACAAATTAAACTGCAAACATCCCACAACCTGAGAACTAAACAACGAGTTACAAAATGTGTGAAAATATTGTCTTCAAATAAGAAATGTGCTGGGTTTTTTTTTTAAACAGGGAAAAGTATTGTAGCTCTCACACTGCACTTCTATCCTTATTTCAATTTCTTTTTTCAGCATGGTACCACTTCATCTGAATCTTTTCCAATATTTACTACTGTTTATTGTTACTGAGCACATCTGAGACATAGCTAAAGACTGAAATGACAGTGATCCATACAGTATTTAGGTACCTGAGGACAAATAATATATAAGGAATTTACTGCACAGATATCTCTGTAGATCAGTGTGTAAGAAACATCTAAGACTATTCTCTAAATTTTCTGTAAGTTTTGTCTAGTGAGCCTGTTGAATGGAATGAGGGCTACTTAACACCTTGGTTAGCTTCTTAAAGGCCATTTTTGTCACAACGTGCAAGATTTCTGAAAGATCATTTTAATTAAGAGAAATTAAAGAGCTGTGACACTATATTTCTGGACCTGCAGAACAAACTATGTTATTGCTACTAAACTGAATATCTCCAGGAAAAGTGCATGATTTCTTATACTTACAGAAATACTTAACCCTCATCATTTACCAATAAATTAATGAAAAGAGTAGCGGATTTATTTTTATGATCACTCATAAAGCTTAGCGATTTCCAATTTTGTGTACTTCAGCTTACTAAGAAACCAAATTAAATCATCAAAGGTTTTCTCAAAAAAGGGCTTAGATTTTATTTCAAAAAGCTGGGGAAGCTTAATAAAGTTCCTGTGGTTACAGAGAAGCTCAGAGAAGTTCAAATTGTAATTCAGAAAATTCAGCATTTATTAAAAAAAAAAAGGCAAAAAAAAAAAAGAAAAAAAATTACAGGGTCCGTTACAATAATCTAGTAAAACACACGTGCTTTGAATTGAAGTTTCCTGGTATAATATGCCATGGAAATGGAAAACATAAGCCAGTAATACTCATAAATGTACATACTCTCAGCTTTTCCTGGTAGCATGTTAACTTTACATTGGTAAAAACTCCTGCTCACTAACCTTCTCAAGAAATAACTTAGTGCATTTTACACACAGTTGCACTTATCATAACTCAGTGATTAGACTGGTCTCATTGAAGTTTCTTGTAATAGAATTTGACCTTACCTACCTAGGTTGGCACTCCATACTCTCCTGTACTGTCTAAAAGCTCAGGTCAGGGTTCTGGGGGAAATCTTCAAAGTATCTATTAGTATACTAGTGTTTTATATTGGAAAAAATGTCTGTACACTAGGCTGTACATATATCTAGGGATAAAATTAAGTGGGCTTTTCCATTTCCAGGTTGAGAAACACTGGAGTAATTACTTTTTCAGTAGGGAAGGTCATACAGCTTTTCTGTCAGCACAGCAGGGATATTGAATGTCTCCTTTCTCTTATATCTAGTCTTATTCTTTATACACAGCAGATTTGCAGGTGGGTTCTAGACTTCATACTTACCAGGAGAATGAGATTTACTGCACTTGCAGAGAAGAAATTTAATTTCCTTGATGCACAGATGCTCCCTGTGTATTAAACCTGCACAAATGGTTCTCTTCTTGCCGTGAGACATGTAGGGGTAAAGAGTCAGGTGGGAGTAGACTGTTGCCATCCAAAAAAATATGTAATCTGACAACAGCTGCCTTTTCCCCCATGCTTCCTCAGGAGGAATAAATATGTTTCTTAGGCGTACGTTCCAAGCTGGTCATATGCAGTATCACAAAGTATATGATGCAGAATGTGCTATAAAGTAAATCTGGATATGGGTTGTAAGCATGAAAACATTTTATCTCACCAATAGTACACAGAATTCTTGGTGTGCATAAGGCCTTCATTACAAAAATGTGAGTTGAGTACACCCTACTTTTGCGGAACTATCCTGCTTAGTAGCAGACTTGACACATTTGCCTTATTCCACAAGGAGTTATTTTAATTTCAACAGATCTATGATGTGAAACTTAACTTCTAAGGAAGGTAGCATTTATTCCATTAGATACTTCATGATATAAAATATATATATTTCTTCTCTAGGCACAGAAGTATAGTATCAGTGTAATTACCCTTCCTCAATAAAGCAAAACTGCGGCTGAGGGAGCTGGGTCTCTTTAGTTTGCAGAAGAGGAGACTGAGGGGAGACCTCATTCATGTTTATAAATATTTAAAGGGTGAGTGTCACGAGGATGGAGTCAGGCTCTTCTCGGTGACAAACAATGATAGGACAAGAGGTAATGGGCACAAGCTGGAACACAGGAGGTTCCACTTAAATTTGAGAAGAAACTTCTTCTCAGTGAGGGTGACAGAGCACTGGAACAGGCTGCCCAGAGAGGTTGTGGAGTCTCCTTCTCTGGAGACATTCAAAACCCGCCTGGACGCCTTCCTGTACAACCTCATCTAGGTGTTCCTGCTCCGGCAGGGGGATTGGACTAGATGATCTTTTGAGGTCCCTTCCAATCCCTAACGTTCTGTGATTCTGTGATTCTGTGATTCTGTGATATTCCAAGATTCAGCTATTACTGTTCCATTTTGCATACTAAGTTTTAGATCCATATATTTAAGAACTAGTACTGCAAACACTTGGTTGTGTCACAGAAAAGTAGAAATTGACAACTTACTGCTATTAAAATAATTAATTTCTGTCACTTTCAATACTATTATAGCATTAGAAATCTTAGAATAAGATGTGAAAGTAGGTGAGTCGCATTTTAATACATGTGAGTTTCAAGCCTCAAAAATCTCCTGATTAATAGTCATTATTTCAGGAAAAAAATCATGCAGTTTATTCCACCAGTGTAATCATTTCCCAAATATTCCTCCACTAGTTGAACAGAATAAATATCTAAAAACATGCATGTGTGTCTTTCCCTGCCAGGGATGCAAATATGACATCAACTGTGTTATTCACTGGAGATGGCCCATTCGTCAGCATCACCAAAACAGCTAACAACAGTCTAATATTTACAAAAAGGTGGGTGGAGTGAGGAATATTCCTCATACAAAGAATAACTTAAAGTATGGTGGTGATCATTTATACACTAATTTCTAGCTCAAGTTTATCTGGGAGGTAACATGATTCTGTATGATGTCTGGATTTTAAACATATCTAAGTTTTTTCCTCTGTCTATTGCTGAATTCTGTATAACACACTCTCCCCTCTTCCATTTTTGTCCTATTGTAAATTTAAAAGAAGACAGATGCTTGCTACATTTTTAGTTAGCATTCAGGACAATCTTAAATGAAGTCTTTATACATTTACCATGGAAATGATAAATACTGCTATTTTTACAAAACATTTATCTAGAAATCTCGAAATTATGAATATATAGTATAGTAGAAGAATTAAAATGGAGTAGTTATATAATAGCCACCACGCTAGGTTCTCTCTGCAATCAATAGAGAAAATTAAGCACTCTAAATTGCAATCCACCAAGACATCTCTTGAAATATGACGAGTCACACTATAATCCATTCACTTTATTAGTGCAGATTTAGGACTAAGTATGAATCTCTAAGGTAAGCAAACCACAGCCAGGTATCTATATTTAGACAAATTACTCCAACTCAAAAATGACTTCTGGATCTGTTTCCACATTTAGAAGTGAATCATTAGATCATTAGATGATCCTATGAATACATTTGATTATATTCTAATCTTTCTCAGTCCAAGTAACAGCTGAACTGATTCTGAAGGGTCTTACAAACTTCAAGAGTTTCTTGTATTTAAATGAAAATGTAACGTTAGCACAGGATTATGTTCTCAGGGAATTCTGGGATTTACAGTACACCTCCAAAAGGAGAAAGGCTTGCCATAATAAAATAACAAAAATATATAATGACTTCAATTACTCTCTTTCTACTTATAAGAAGGCTTATTATACACGTTTTCCTGGAATCCTACCAAAAGCACGGAGGCAGAAAACTACTAATTGCTAAAATGCTGAAACCATGTTGAGGATGGCAAAAGTCCATGTTCTTTCAGGTTTCCTTTATAAACATACCACACAGTAACAAAGCAGGAGAGAATTCTTAATTTGTTATGCTGTATTTTATCTACAGTAAAAAAAATGATTTTTTTAAAAAGATACATTTTTTGTTCTAATTACACTCTGTAATCCCAAACATTTATCAGTCTCTCTGGTGGTGAAAATATCTTAGACTAATGGAATACCACTGCAAGCTATTTTTTCTTTATTTCTTGAGTGTATGTCTATACCAGCATGGCCACAAGAGATCTTAAAAAGCAGTAGTGATTTAAAGATGTATTCTGTTAACATCTATTAAAAACTAAAACATGATTAATGCAGGAGGAAATGGAATAAGTTCATTCATCTTGTATTTCTGCTACAGTAATAGGTATCTTGTACCATGTTTCATCTGGACAGCTCATAGGAGTCATTTAACATGGTGACACTATTACAGATTTGCATACCTTTTTGTACATATAATGAATAATAGAAAGATCACACAGATTTTATTTAAAAAAAACAAAACAAAACAAAACAAACCTCCACAAAAAAGGACAAATAAAATTCATTAGCTAGTAATCAAATTATAAAACGTATTCCTCACATTGCCTTTGGTCTTTACTCAAGCATAACTACCACTGCAGCAAAGGTGGGACTTGAAAGCTATGGTGGCAGAGACAGCAAAAATGTTCTCTGATGCTCTTAGGTAATGTATTTCTTAGCAGGATAGGTTTGTAAACATGGCAAAATCCTGCCTTTAAGATATATGTGAACGGATTCCAGAGGCATGATTGTTTTCGCAGTGTTAAATGAAGATCATACTCACAGATATCCCAACTACTCCAAATTTTTGTCCAGCATGCTGCTTCATAGAGGATACTCAGAGAGGAACATAGGATGGGTATTCAGCAAATGCAATGCCTCTGTTGCCTTTTGGACTCTACTGGCTGACCAAGAGGCAGTTAAGGACTGGTAAACTGAAGTGCAGACAATGAAGTGGTTTTCATACTGTGAGATAGTTTCAGAAAGAAGAAAAAGCAGAGAACTATGAAGTAATTTCTACTAAAGTGATCAGTAGGTACTGGTGGCAGGACAAAGATCCTTGCTACATGTGACTCGCTGCGTCAATGTAAAAACAATAGAGACAAATCTGATGTTGGATGTTAGTTTGGCTAGTTTATACACCTACCTAAGAGAAAGCACAGGACCAGATAAAGGAGGTAATATACAGTACCACTGACCACCCTTTTAAAGACTATGAAGGGAGCTTAGTCAAGAGTATTTAGTTGCTATGAAGTTTATGCAGAAGATAGTATTGATTTCCTGTGAGTTTATGCATTTCTGGTTGTCCTCCTTGATGCTTGTCTCACTACCAAGGGACACCCTTATAACATCAAGAAAGATTTGAATACAAATTACAGAATTTTGTTTCCACTTTCTAAATAACTTCTAAAATTATGTGTCTATCTTGAAGTGGAAAATGGCTATTTGAGACTATTCAGTGCTACACGTTACAGTTCATACTTGCCCTTCTGGCACCACTAGGCCATTGCAAAAATTCTGGGTGTTGTCATGCACTATTTCCCTCACAACAGATATCAAATTTTAGAGCAAACATAGTGAGGGAAATGTAATACCATATCACTTTTAAAGAATCCTTCCTTTTTCCTAATTAAAAGTGATGTGGAAATGCATACTGTAAACTAGCCATTGGCAGACTTTTTCTTTTCTGATATATTTCTGTGTGTATCAGATTTAAATTGCTAGCACACACACTGTCCCAAGTGCTCAGATTCATTACAAGCTATGAAGATAGTCTTAAAACTGGGTATCAGAAATGCTTGAGTAGTTTTGATCTGTGGTCTTGCTGCCTTTATATCTCTGCTAAATAATTTCTAACCCTGTATATGCAGGTATATATTTTACAGTGCATTATAATCTTAGTAAAAAGATACAGTGATATCAAACTAACCTCTTAAATTCTTTGGTCACACTGATCTCTAGTGGTAAGACATTGAAAACATCTCAAAATCTAGAAAAAAAATACCATATGCTGTTACCATTTTATTGAGAATCTGTCATAGACAGATGACTCATTTCCCTAATAGACATGGGGAGTCTACTTTTATTTCCATAACATACACCGATTAAGTATTCCTTGAAGAGGAATATGTACATTTAATGTTATATATAATATAATGTTGTATATTTATAATTAGACTATCATTACAACATGTATGAAAAAATACTATTTTTTTTATACTGGTAAATTAATGTACTCATATATATAAGTATATATATGCTTATGTACATTTACATATATATGTGTGTATGTGTGTATATTTGACAGTCATTTAGTGTTATCTGGTGTGCAGATACTTGTGATTTAATTGCACTTTCATTCTAGAGAACACTGTTTGAACAACCTGGTGGTTCATCTAGAGTGCAAAATTAAACGTAAGTATACATACTTTGGGAATATTTTGCACAGAAATCAAATTGTTCAGTCCATAAAGCCTAATGTTTATAGTTTGAATTGAAAAGTTAGGGAATGGGCTATAAAACTATACTTATAAAGATATAAACACAGGAAAATTTACAGTCTTCACTTGTTTTTAGAGATAAGTATGCACTAGAGATGAATCTATACTCAGAACACACATATAAAAAATCCAGAAGGTGTGAGAAAAGAACACATCTAAATTGAAGCTATAAAGTTGCATCTTGATTTCTGCTATAAAAATCAAACTTTTTTCCATAGTAATAGTTTTTCTGAATAACAGTTCAGATACTACAAAGCGTATTTTTCCAAGAATATTAGCTAGTCTAATGAAACATATATGCCCCTTTACAAATATTTTATTTTTTAAAAAAATTTTATTTTAGCTTGTGGAAAACATCTGGTAACTCAGAACAACAGAACAAAGATTGTAGGTGGAAGTGATGCCAGAAGAGAGGCTTGGCCTTGGATAGTTTCACTCCATTTTAATTCCAGACCTTTTTGTGGAGCTTCCATTGTCAGTGATGAATGGCTGGTGACAGCAGCACACTGTGTATATGGGTAAGTTTCACTGGACTCAGAAGCCAACACCTTCTGATACTCCCACAACACACAAGTATACAACTGGTGGATAGTTGTCAGTAAAAAATGGATTGAAGTATGACCTGAGCCATCGATCAGTCCTGCATAAAGAAAAACACACTTTCAAAGATCATACTGAAATCACTGGGGAGCAGCAGTCTTTAGAGGGTTTCTAGATGTTTACTTTAGAATGAAATTGATATAAATTCACAAGTGACTCCTTCTCTGCACTGACTCCAGGGCATCTTTCCAACTAGCTGAGATGGCCATATGACATCTATGCCATGTCTTTTCTTTTTTGTATTTTAATGATGATGAAACACTTGGTTTATGTGCAGGTTCACTAAAAAGGCACCAGATTATGAATAATTTGTGACACTGATATAAAAAATTAACAACTAGCTCGCTGTTTTAATTATTGTGTTTTGAATCACTATTAGGCTCAGCTAAAGGCTCATTTTACTTCCTGATAAGCCCTCAGTCCCTACTTTAAATTAAGAATCATGGAAAGTAAGCAGCATTTTCTGAACAGTGAAGGATTGCACTACAAAGATCTGGTATTAATACTTAGCATTTGCACCTAACACGTAAGTAATGGGGGCCTCCATTAATTAGTTGAATCTCTGCTAATGGTATAAAGGATGACATCATACCTCATACACGTAAACTCAGTGTTGCCTGTTCCTCTTGTATATTATCATAGATTGATCAAGACTTATTGTGCATCATTTGAATGAATCTCAATTTATGTGCATTGTTTTATGTGCATTGAATATCCTCTAGATGGTGTTAGTTATACCATTCAAAGAAGCGATGCATATTTAAATATTTTAGGAAATATTTAAATATAGGTTTGCTTCTTTAACATCTATAATAAAAACAAGTGCTGTAAAAGACACCTAGAAACTGAAATGGTGAAAGAAAGAAACATGAATATGCAAAATTACAGTAGAGCTTTCATTATAAGTAGTTAAGTAGTAAGGCAGTGGTAATTATACCAATATAGTAGTGCTGCCTCATTGCACGACAGGAGCTGTATTCCACACAAAGACACTAAAATGAGAAGGATCAAGCCCTCTTAGTTTTCACACAATAAATTCACACCTGTCTTGGTACTTCCTTGTCACTTATATCACCTTTCTACTTTCACTTAAATCTCATTTTATCATCTTGACTTTGCTGGAATTTTCCTAAGTAGGATCTGCAAGTTTCGCACCTTAATTTTGAACATTTAACTTCAATGCTCCTAGTTTAGAACAAGATAACCTCTTGATGTCAAAGCAAAAGATCAGCAGAAATCAATTCAGTGCAACAATTAGTCTGAAAATATATTTTTTAAACTGTGAACTGGTTGATTAAAAAATAGAAAATAATTAAGTTCTCTAACTTAAATACAGCCTCAAACCAGCATGCATAGCTCAGCAAAAAATGCTTATGATATCGTATTTTGTCTTAGCATACTTTTTTGATTTAAATTAAAAAAATTAGAGACGAATTTTCTGAGTCTATGAGCTGCAGTGTTTCCAATGAAATTTTTACCTATTATTCGTTAGATAGTCCATAATAATTTTCTAACGGGGACCAATATTAATTGCCTGGTGAGCAGTCAGCAGTATTCTTCACAGTGTTTAAAAAGCCACAGTAATTTAGTTAATGTCTTTTCCTCCTCTACACTGTCTGATTAATTATTTGTCAATAATGCATTATAAGCTTAACATTAAAAATCAACCACATATTTCTGCAGTGTGGATGTTTAAGATAGTATTACTATCACAGAACTGTAAGCACATCCACTACATTCTATTTATTTTGACAAAATGTGCAAATGCTATGAATTACCATGAAGTTATTTTACCTAACATATTTTTCAAAACTTTCATTAATCATTCATAATTGTGGATATTCCTTGCAACTTCTAGGAGACAATTAAAACCATCTCAATGGAAAGCAGTTCTTGGCTTGTATGACCAATCAGATATGACACAGCCTTCAACAGTAGTACGAAACATTGATCAAATAGTTATAAATCCTCATTATATGAAGCATAAAAAAGATGGTGATATTGCTCTCATGCACCTTCAATACCATGTGCAATATACAGGTAAGTTGTTTTTGTCCTATAAAACAGATTTACTCTATGATGCAAAACTCTAACTGTGCTAAGTACATGAGGGTGATGGGGTGGCTATACATTTTTTACAACCTCATCATTCTGGAGTTAGTTCAGTACTTCCTGGATATCTTTCCCAAAAAGTGGGTTTGAATTACTGAATATTTTCTTATGTGACTTCATAAAAACCTGAATACAGGGAAGAAGTTGAAAGTTATTGCTTGTTTCTCATTCACAGATTACATACAACCTATCTGCTTACCAGAAAAAAATCAACAGTTTTTACCAGGAATTAACTGCTCCATTGCTGGCTGGGGTAGTATTTTGAATGAAGGTGGGTCAACTGCTTGGAAAATTATGATAGGCATGAAGCCATGAGGGAAAGCTTGCTCCCGATTCCACAGCAGTTTCAAAGGTTAAATAGTTTAGAGAGGTACTCCTCCATATGAAAATCTGGGAACCATCTCCCTCCACTCTTCCTTCTCTGAAGCAAAATAATAGAGATCTATTTATTACCAAAAAAATACATATCTAAGAACATTAAATAGTGAAAAAAACTTCATCCCCTTAGAAGTTATGATGACTACTTTTCTCAATATGAAATATGTACATCTTATTTCCAGATATTGGGGAGGAGAGGAAGATTAGTCTTTCTGACAATGTGCAAATTATTTTTCCCATAAGTCAAGCATACTAACTGCAGTACGAAATGTATATTCTGTTTGTATATCACATGCTCCAGACTTGGAGCCTCTGTGAAATAATAAAGATGCCATTTCACTTCCACAGTTGCTTGTACACATTTGCTTCTACATTTTCAGAATAAAATTGCATTTAAAATTTTGGGTAGGAATTAGTAACAGAAATTTTTATAAAAACTTGAAATAGTCAATCAAAGTTACATAATGAATAGTGAGGAAACATTGGAGAATTCAAGCTCCTAAGCCCTTAATTATCCCTTAGATCTCCCCACAGTGAGTTCATAGTCATTGATTTTAGTAATCTTGATTTAATTATAACCAAATTCAGTCCCATTACACAAATGAGCAACAAGATTCAGTTAATGAGCACCATTTAATCAGTGATTGTGTTACAGGGCTATAAGCCTGAATAATACAGCAGCGAGGCAGGGCTTCCTGCTGCTCGGTAGTGTGCCCAGCATGCTGGAATAGGAACGAAATCATTGCTGTTCCAAGCGCGATACATGTATTTATTAGAGTGGGTAAACATATTTTGTATTTTCATCAGGTCCCACTTCATATATATTGCAAGAAGCAGAAGTTCCTCTCATTTCAAATGAAAAATGCCAACAACAGATGCCAGAATATAGTATTACTGAGAATATGATGTGTGCAGGATATGACATAGGAGGAATAGATTCCTGTCAGGTAAATACAAGTGACTCATTTCCACTGCTAGCATACACATCTAATTACTGAATAAAATGCTCTCTCTGATCCTCCAATCATTAAAACCAAGACAATTAATGCCCTGTCCATTAATGTAATTTCTAATCACAGTATTTTGCCCTTTTAATACTTCATCAGGATAGAAGCTGAAAAGATAAAAACCTACTTTGTATCATCTTGACATATACAACCATGAAGGGAGATAAATATGAGGACTGGAATTTTTCTGCACTAAGCTTTGAATAATTACTGCTGAGTAATTTCACAAAAGAAAGAGGGATATGCTTAGGAAAAAGCAGAATACAGAAAAATAAATACCAAATAGATTGAAGTCTCAGAAATGCTTCATGCAGGG
>NW_010162926.1:46873-79338 GCF_000695765.1 Mesitornis unicolor
AGCAATGATGCTTTTCCTCAGAGTCTGTAGGCCCTGGAGATCTTTCACAGGTGGATGCCACAGTATTTTGGAGAGGCTGCCTTTCTGCACTGATCTCATATGCTGCTTCCTGGGGATCTAGTTTTTATCCATTCCAGCTCTACTTATAACACACTGCTGCTCTTTGAGGACGTAGTCAGAGTTGGCTGTCGCATAATTTTTCTTCCAACAATATGAAGTCTATGGCATGGAGACTGGCTGGCTCTCCTGAAGTGTGATGAGGAGCACACACTCCTTGCCCTTGCCTTACACTCACAAGCTAAGCCTTCACCAGGTACAGTGACTTTAGCTGGTTTAGTTTAGAAGAAGGAGTGTATGCAAGCCTAATTTTGCTAGCTATTTCTTCAGCCTCTGTGGCTTTCCTCTTTCCTCTTTGCCTTCTGAACCTCATAATGAAAAAAAAGCAGGGCAGCACCATAGGCTGATATAGAGTACAAGTGACCAGCGTTTTGATCAATGACCACTGAACCATAAGCAAAGACAAACAAGTGAGTCCTGATAGTGCTTCAGCCTTTAGGCTGCTGTCACAGCCTTTGAACTTTTGCAGATGCCCTAGAGTTATGGGCAGAAGTATTTTAATGGCCAAGCCCTTGCAGAACCGTTCTGTAAAGCTCCATTCACAGGGCCATGAGAAGACAAAAATAATACTGGTTCAACTAACTTGATAGCCAACAAAAAGTATTCATTGTTTTCTTTATCATCAAAACAAGAAACTCATGGTTGACTCATTCCCAATGCAGGCTGTGGGATGAATCAAATTTGGTCTTCCACACGCTATTGGAATGCTACATCTGCTACACTATTGAGATGGAAGTGTGAGGAAAGGACAGCTCCTCTTCTGGCAATATTGCCATCTTTTTATATAAATTGGAAGTTGCAGAAACTCTGGGGTTACCGAAAATAGAACAGAATTTTGGCTGAATAGATTAAACTAAAAGTACAACCTACAGGTTGTACATTGGCTTTGTGAAAGACGAAGGGTTAACATAGACATCATAAGCAAAAAAAAAAACTCTCATTTGAAACCCAGTCCTGTATTGAAAGACTGATTAGAGCCTAAGATCACAACCTACTGTAACAAAAAAGGAAATTGATTATCTCAAGAATTTTTCTACATAGATGAATTCATATTGATCTCACTTCTGCTGCTCAAGACATATAAGGATACAACATCAATAATTAAGAATCAACACAAACAAAACATCATAAACAGGCTCTGCTTCAGAGTTGACACTGTTCACTTTTAACTTCTGAATTTCCTGTTGCAGGGAGATTCAGGTGGCCCTCTGACATTTGAAGATGGTAACAAGTGGTTTTTAGTTGGTGTAACATCATTTGGCTATGAGTGTGCACTTCCCAAACGACCAGGAGTGTATGTTCGAGTCACCATGTTTGTGGACTGGATAAAAAAAATCATCTATTAGGTCGATATTTTTTAATGATAGAAACATAATTTAAAGGTTGAAAATAAGCCATTGTATAATGATGTAAACTACACTGGGATTCCAATCTCACAAGTGGAGAAACTGAGTAAATATTTAAATATTGGGAAGGAAAATAGTAATGATTTAAAACTCCATTAACAATTGAGAGTAATATTTCAAAACAGATGTTGTGGTTTTGTTAATAATTAGTTTTATCATTTACTTTTATGTGAGACCATAGAGAAACAGTTTCTCTGAACAACAGTGCATTAAATGCATAGTGGAGGGCTTTACAGAGCATAGGCAGTTAAAAAAAAAGTTTGCAAACTGCAAATGCTTTATTGAAAAATGGTCTAAATTATTCATTTTCAGCCAAACATTACCTGTTTATATGTTTTTACACTGTATTTTTTAACATGCATTTTCATTTTGATGCATAGTCAACCTTTCTCAATAATCTCACCATATATATATATAAAAAGGTATATTTTGTCTTCTTAAACTGGGCTCATGGGAGTTCTTCTGTCTTGTCTATTAGAAAAAGGTCTGGAATGATGTTTATGGACTGTACAAAAAGGCTGATCGTGTATCATGCTGCTTTCTAATGAATAAACTGAATGTAAGCCAAAAGTTCTCTCTTGTGCAATTCATTTGGAATTAATAGAGTTAAATACAAATTGAAAAGAGCTGCTTAGTTTTCTTTCAAGGTAAATATTTTGTCAATTATTCAAGAAATTATAGATATGTGCTTGTGTATGCCTGAGCACAGACTTACAATACTGCAACTTCTTCTCATTGAAAGTAATGTTTTTTAAAAATATCTGACAATAGTATCAACTGTTCCTCAAGAATAGGTTAATAGGGTAAAGTAATAGGGTTCCTTTGATATATTCTGTGCTTTTTCTGTACTGGTGACTTTTAATACTGATTTTGTGCTTTGTATAAGAACTATCACAGCAGTCCATGACAGCATTCTAAAGAGAAAAGAATATGAAGAAAAAAATGGTGGTTTTATCTTGAGCTCTTTTCTAAATAGGTTAATTAAAATATAATTATCTACTTGTTAAAATGTCTTAAATTCAAAGGTGTTTTAATGATAGTGTAATTTCATACAATTCATTTATTTCCATTTTCAGCCTAGTGTAGGAATTTAATATATTTTTAATTCCAAAGTACTGCATGAAAATATGTATTCAAACTTACTGTGTATGTGTATGCACATAGAACCATAGAATGGTTTAGGTTGGAAGGGATCTTAAAGATCGCCTAATGGCAGGGACACCTCCCACTAGAACAGGTTGCCCAAAGCCTTGTCCAACCTGGCCTTGAACACTTCCAGGAAGGGAGCATCCACAGCTTCCCTGGGCAGCCTGTGCCAGTGTCTCACCACCCTCACAGTAAAGAATTTCTTCCTAATATGTAGTCTAAATCTACCCTCTTCCAGTTTAAAACCATAAGCCCTCATTCTATCACTACCTGCCCTTATAAAAAGTCCCTACCCAACTTTTCTATAGGACTCCTTCAAGAACTGGAAGGCCACAATAAAGTGCCCCCCACTCTCTCAGTCAGTCCTCATAGGGAAGGTTCTCCAGCCCTCTGATCACCTTCATGGCCCTCCTCTGGACCCGCTCCAACAGCTCAATGTCCTTCTTATATTGGGGGCTCCAGAACTGGATGCAGTACTCCAGGTGGCACATAGATGTAAGATTTTTTAAGAAGCTCCCATAGTTGGTGCTTATAATACTAAATGCAGAGATGAAGTCCTCAAAAAAAGGCTAGATTACAAACAGAGGTTGGCAGTCACGGACAAAAAATATCAAGTCCCAAACTGTTTTCTGGTCTTCATAAGCATTAGAGGACTAGGTCCAGAAAAAAATATTTAGTTTCTTCAATGCATCTGTGACCACAAGGAACACAGACTGATGTAATTAAGCTGTAGGGAAGATAAAATGTAGTTTAGACACCTTATTTCCTATAAACCACACAGTTTTTAAGATTAAAATGTTCAAGTCGCAAATCCTATCTTTTGTAGTAGACTGCTGTTTCTCTTGTTAACCTCCTTCACTTGAAAACAGCCACTGAAAATAAAGTGCAGTCTGCTATCAGTATAAATTGATTTGGACGAAGCAATTACTTTAAAATGCTTAATTAAAATGTGATATTATTTCTACATTATTTACTATACATCACTATTGGAAGTGGTGTTTCTCTTAATGAAATACAAAAGCCAACTCAAAGCAGATCCAGTTACTAGAAAATGTGCTTCCCAGAAATACAGTATTATATACTTTCTATTTATGTGTACTTTTTGCTTCCCAAAATGCAAAGCATAGATGTATTTTGAGGTATACATTAATAAAACACCCCCTTAGACTAAAAAATTTCCTATTATAAACTCGTGTATAGAAACATATATGTAATATAAACTAGTATAATTAAACATTTTATTTCAACTAATTTATGTCTAGATAAAACTAACATAACCTTAGTTCACCACATTCTAGCCTTCATTCAGCATCAATTACCTCATTTGCCTGCATATTAACCTGTGGAGTAAACAGTCGTTACTATGTTAACACATGTGGACAGAATGGATTATTTTCAATTGAGTCACAGGTCCAAGATACTTTGAAATAGGCAGTGGAAGCTTGATCCTTATTTAAACTTGCTTACACCTAAAAAATTTAAAAGATTAAGGAAGGAAACAAGGGCTTTCTCGCTCAGATGCTTCTTCCTTGCAAAAGGCCAAGATCACTATGGAAAAAAAAGAAATTGTATTTCCTGTATTTCACAGTGTGAGTATAATGTTTATAAAATGCCAAACTGAAGCCATGCCATCCATCTAAGGACTACTTAAGATTTATTGTTCATCCTTCGGTTCCTTGCCTTATCTACTGCTGTCATCTGGAAAAGATTTAGAGAGGCAGTGAGTAAATGGGAATGTGGTCACTGTATAGGGAGCTCATAGTTGTACATAAAAACCAACAAGCTTATTCGAAGTAGCTCTAGTTAATGAAATCTGTCACCTAAAAATGGAAATAATTTTTCTTTCTCCATTCTGTAGAGTTTAATGTAAATCTGAAGGAAAGATTGTTGGGGTTTGGGGTTTTTTTTCCCCTAAATAAAGGGAAGAAGATGGAAGGAAACTATTTCCTTCCCCTGAGCAGGTTATACACTATGGAAATATTTTGTCCCAATAACATACAGAATCTGAGTTCATTATAATAAAAGCATTGCATGCCACTTTTCATTCTTCCTTTACACAGAGTTTAAGACTGGTCTGTGCTGGTAACTGCCCAGCCATCACCTTCAACCTGTAAGAAAGACTTCTGAAGGTATTTGCATTCTCCTAATTGCTGCATGGAAATGAATTCTGTCACTTCTGCTGCATTAATCAGAATATCAACTGCTACACCTTTATATTTCACTTGGAAGCACAAAGTATCAAGAAATCAAATCAACAATTTCATGTAAATCTTCACTCTCCTTCCTTTCCTATTTTATTTTGGGAATTAATCCTTAAAGATCATAAATGTATTTTTAAATTTTTTTTTTACTGTGACTGTTCCCAAGAAAGAGGAAACTCTGTCCCTCAGTTGAGTTAAGCAGTACTTAAGCCAAGAGAAAAACAATTCTGGTCTTGGTACTCATGCAGAATCATAGTATCTTCTCTCTATTTACAATCACTACAAAGGAAATTGAAGTAAGAGATTGAGCAAAGAAAGAAGTTGTGACTGACTAAAAAGAGTACAGAATATTGCAAGTAGGAATAGAAATACTTAATCTGAACTACAGAAAAGACTTCATCAAAGAGGAAGTGAAAAGATGGCATAACAGCAACTTTAAGATGTTTTCAAAAGTGCTTCAGCCACAGTATTGGACAATTAGTATTAATCATATTGAACTTTACAGGTTTAGGGTTTTTTTTTCCCCTTCACTCAGAAAAACTGATATGCATTTTATCTCTGAAGTTCGAAGCTAGCACAGACTAGCCCAAAGAATAATAGGCTTTTGTTTCTGTTCAGCTCTCCCCAACTTCCATCTAGCGGTAGTTTTTCATCTCTTTTAATGGAGAGCAAACCAGCTTGACATTGTGCTCTTGAAATCTTGCTGCAACTGCAGCAAAAACCCCTTAACTATCTGCAACAGCACCAGACTGTCACCTACAAATCAGCCAGAGTGCTATTGCTACCACCCAAAGATCTACCCCTAATGACTGGTAAAACCATTCTTATGGCACAGAAAGCTCTTAAGGAACCAAAGAGAATGGACATTAATGACGTTAATAATAACCCTAAAAAAAGACTTTAAATGCATCAAGGTTACCTCTAAATCTGTCTATCAATTAACATAATTAACACTTTTCTAGCTCATAGTCTGAGTAATGTCAGGATCAATGTATCAGTTCCACTTCCAAGAAAAGACATTTATCTTCTCTTTGATCCAACTTTAAATTATTCCTAACAAACTATTAGCTATATTTAAATTATCTTTAATGTCTTTTTTACATAGATTTACTGAAACAAGTTTAATAGTAAAATCTTGCTCATTGTGATATTATTTTTTCCTCAGAAAAAGTAAAAAATATTTTACTTAAATGACAACTAATGGCTGCCTTCAAAAGATGCCTCATTAATGAGGTGCCAATCATTTGCCAAGTGATTTATATTGACCTTAGTTAAATATGTCAAAATGTTATGGTTATTCCCTGGCAAAGTGGATTCATCATATGACATCAAGTGACTTTTATGAATCCTTGACTTTTGCCACATTAGATCAATGTCACAGCATGGCAGCTATCTCTGCTAGTAACCAAATTAATTAGTAATAAAATAATTTGTGTGCCTGAGGATCAAAAACTGTGTCATGTGCAAATAAATACTAAACAAATATTTTGTATCAAACATTTATGCAAAGATAAATAATTGTTACACTGTAAAATTGTCAGTTCCATTTACAGTACATCAACTACATTACAATGCATGAGAAACTAAAGGAAACAAAGAAGGTTTAAGTACAAACAATCTTAAAACTGATATACATTGTAGATATTTCTCCGTAAAAACCTCAAATGCTCTGTTCATTTCATTGCTCACAACTAGCTAACTTACATCTCTTAGCAAAATAAACACATACCCTTTATTTAGCATGGCATAGTTTTTTACTGAATTAATAATCAAACATTATATAAAAATGATCTGAACATTTGCCTCAAGGGGGAGCTTACAGTTCATTCTTGTAGATCCTTTGTATTTTCAAGCCATTCCAAGCCAATGTTCTTTGACGACATTATAATACAGTCTGACTGCAAAAATGTAATTTTTGCTTTGTTTTCAGTCAGTAAATCATTATACCTCCATGCTACTGTCCTTCCTAGGCGTCTTTGAAATCCATAGTGTGGACTGGTTTGGACTGGTTTTTGTTCTTCCTTTACTGAAAAATAAAAATATAAACTATTTTCAGTGCATGTGTGCCTCTGCAGTCCTGATTCAGGTTTGTGAACAGATCTGGGTATTTCATCCCCTATTTGAAGGCCATCTTTGTCGCTTTTATAGCAAAGGTTTCCCATCCATGAAATGGTTGTGCCCACGTTGCACTAAGGTGAGCAACTGCTACCGAAGTCACCAGACCACCCTGCTTAACAGCACTCCTCCCAGGAACTGAAGTGACGGCCCATTTTTTATTTTTTTTTTTTAAGTTCACGTTCATCCACACCTACTCATACAGAGCAGTCTTTTCAGAGATAGATGTGAACACTGTCTGATCAGAGTGGTGTGAGGCTGAGCGCTTCTCTTGTCTGAGGGGACATCTCAGAGATGGGAGTGCACATGTCCCCAAACCCATTCCAACATGCTCAGGGTGCAGCCCACCCGCCCCAGGGGGCTACTTCAACCTTGCCCACATGCATTCTGGAGCTGCACCCCCACAACCACAGTACACTGACAAGTGCCAGTATGTACTGGTATGCCAGAAAACCTCTTCCCTTCAGGGCTTGACCTAACTTCTAATGAAGTAATGGCACATGAATCAGACTTCTAGCAATGAATGACTGGTAGAAAGATTCCTTAAGTCTAGCTTTCATTCAAAATTGTCAATAGTAGTTTTGTGTTTGTTTGGACTGTTGGGTTTTTGTTTTATAAAAACAAAGATAACTGGTTCCAAAAGCATTTGCTCTACAACATTGCAAAAGTGTTCACTCTAATCTTTACAGACAGCCCTGAGGTACCCTGTAAAATGATGCCAGTCTTTCCACAGCAGCATCTCTGCTACAAATGCCACAACACACCACTTTCTCTCTCTATAGCTGGCAGATGACAGTGCACTGCAGTCTACTGAAAAGAAAAGGCACTTCATGAGTCACTGCAGCTGCATTTCAATCAAAATGTTTTAGTCTCTGGCCAGAATAGTTCAGACTGATGTTTTTTTCCAATTAAGTAAAAAACAGAGGGGAAGAAGTAGCCCTACATAATTCTGTAAGTTGGAAACCTGAGAGTCAAGATCCCAATAGTCCCATACATTCAGTTTCACTCCTTTCCTGGTGTGTAAGAGTGAGTCTGAGTTGATTTAAAATGTACTCTGAGGGAGCTGGATGGTACAGCAGTCTTTAGAACCTCCAGACTTACCTCTGAATTCCTACAAAGTAGTGCATTATGTACCTGAAACCATTGGAGTAATTGAAAAGACTCTCATTGGTTTCAGTGGACTTTAGATCAGGCCACAATGCTATAAACAAAGCAATTGCAATTAATCAAGTAGTTTCAGCACTTATTTCTTTAAGAAATGAATTCACTACTTCATTGCAGATTAATACAGCAAAATCAGGCATATTTTTTAAAGTAATGATGAAATGTTTTGAATGGAGAGTCCTTGCCATGCAGCAGGAACAATTTCTAAATACCTTGGAACAGAACTGTAGCTGTATAAAATGAACTTATGTTCAGTGACGCTGTGCTGACTTTCAACAGCTAAACATCTGGTTCAGGTTTTAGTAAGAAAGGTAACGAAGATGCAATAAATAGTTTGAGCATATCACTATTTCCATCAAATGCAATCATAGAAACTGAGAAATATACCAGGTTTGAATTTAAACTTTCTGCAAGGCATTCAGATGATAATGGAGATGGGTCTTTGAAGCAGTTTCTCCTTGCTTCCCTGGAAGAAATGAAAGGGAGAGCATCTAAGCATGAATGAGCTGATCATTTTTACTAGCTACAGGGAAGATGTTTTGCTTTGCCTTATTACTACCCTTTAAAGAGCCCAACGTCAGGCAAAATTAGTCATGACCTTTCAAGCTAGGCATGTCCTGGTTGCCCATGGATTGTGGCTTTCAGAGGAAAGGTCACCATGTTGTGGAAGCCTAAAAAAGAATCAGAAGTCAGGTTCATTCGGAAAGCTGGGGATCCCTCCTTCCCCAGCAGGACAGAATCCCTTTCCTGAAACTCTATAGTGTCCAGATGATCAATTCAAGTGGTTGACTGTTTTTTTTATTTGTTCTTTACCCAAGAACTACATATTTGTGATGACTCAAAATTATTTGCAAGGTAGATTACATGTGGAAATACAACTGAAAATAGAAAAGAAGCATTTTTCAAAAACAAAGTTCTGTTTCAACAGATAAAAAAGAAAATACTTCATTTTTGGTGATACCAGTATATCCTCTTTTGACTTAAACAAATTTTAAAGAAAATTTGTTTTATTTTCTGTAATTAAAACATTTGATGCTACTCAAAATGAACATTCTGAAAAAAAAAACCAAAACAAAAAACAACAAAAACCAAAACAAACAAAAAACAAAACCACAAACAAAACAAACAAACAAACACCACCAAACATCTGCTTTGGTTCAAATCTATTTTCTCCCTGATTTTGGTATCATTTAATCTACCAAGCTAATCAGCTAACAGAAAAAGTACAATCTTCCAAGCTGAATTTCCAGTATTTGTGTCATGCAATTTTTAAGTCTTGGAAGTTCAGATCAATTACTTCTGGATGAAGTGCTATAGCATCAAAGGCCTGATCAAAGCCCACTGAAGTAAAAACTACCATTTCTATTGATTTCAGTGGGCTATGAATCTATCATTGTTTTCCCAGGAGTATTCAAGAGCTGAACCCTTTCTGGGAAGAGAAAGAGCTGCCAGAAAAGGTATGAACACATATGACATACTTACCAAGAAATTCAGGTCCATTTTAATAAGGGTTTCAGAGTTAAATTACCTACATAATCGCTATTCTTAAACATGTAATTCCTTTATTACTCTTTTTGTTTTGTTTCCAACCTTCTACAGCCCCAGAGCTGAGGTCTGGATACAACCTTTCACAGCAATGAATTTGACTGCCATAAGACAGGTTGGAAAGTGCACATTTTCTTTATCTTTATAGGAAAGCACATAACAAAGACACAATCTAGTTTATGATGAGGACCTCATATCTTTATGTTCACTTGTTTCAATGAAACATCACTAAGGAGTGCTGCGAACATCACTGTACACTCAGCCATACAGATATAAGCAAACTTGACATTTGGATTGTTTTCTCACTTGAAATAAGGTATTGCAGCTATTTGCAGAAAATTCTAAATAGAAAACAAATTTAAAAAACCAAAACCCCACACACAAAGAAAAAGTAAAGACTAAACGTAAAGAGGAAATTTTTCGTAATTTCCTAAAACAGTGATGTTGTATTCCTTACTAGTATTCCTGCTCGTCAAGAGGGACAACAGCTTGAGAATCTGTTTACTACTCTTGATATTTTACCAAAATACTGCTTATTCATAAAACATATTTCAGTTTAAATTTTCTGGAATACATTAACTTGAGAGTGCTTCCTGAAAAAAAAAAAAAAACAAAAAAACAAAAAACCTGCAGAATGAAAAGTAGCCTTGAAATTTTCAGAAAGATTAGTTTAGGAAAAAAAAAAAATGTTGTCAAATCTTGGTATACATTATTTTGAGAAAAAGTCCAAAGATTTTAAAGTATGGATGAAAACATACCCTGTTTCACAGGCTGAAATGTTTCCTATTTGCATAATAATAAATCTGTTTGATACTACATCTATGTACACATATCCATATACTTTATGCACCGTCTTTGAGAGATACATGATGTACAAAGGAGTTGCACTGGCGTGTGGCTCAAAACATGCTTTTTGTTTTCAAATTGTCTGCTCAAGCGGCCCATCTGTTGCTTTTATGGGATATGCACTAAAACATCATTAAACAGCTGCTGGACCCTTAGGTTTATCCTTGGAAAAACCCTGCACTTTTGGTCAGAAACTGAGGTGAGTCATTGCATTCACCCTGTATCAGTGAGGGCCCTGCTCTTATTCCTCAAAGCCCAGATGCTGTATAGGTGGTAATCATGGAGGAAGAGGTGAAGTAAAAGTGCTGACAGTAGCTCAGCATATCAAACACTCAGCAAAGATATCTTCTTCAGAAACAGGTGAAGTCCTAAAGGCAATATACTTGGAGAGATCTGGAACTATTTCAGTGTATTGTGGAAAAGCCCAATGGTGAATGTTCAGCTGTAAACTACTTGGATTTCAACAGATGAAAAGATGTTTATTTGCATATTTGAGGACAGATGTAAGCAGTCCTTCAGTATGAATAGCTTGCCAATGGAAACATGAATTCTGCATTATAAGACCATTTTGGATTAGTGTATTTTACCTTTTATGAAGCATCTGGAAACAGCAAGTCCCAAAAGCCACCAGTATCAACAGCAGCAGTGGTATAGTGGGTATTACGACATAAATTAGATTTGGAATTATACCTACAAGACAAAAAGTTCTCAATAATATCTCTCATGTTGAAAAACTCTTAACCACATAAGTAAAAATCTGGAGTAAAATATCAGAAATATATTAAATTACACAAAAGAACATTTAAACATTTGTTCTACAAGAATAAGCTTCAAAAAGATGACTCAGCAGTATTGAGAATAAAATAGTACTCCTCTAGCAATATGCAAAACATATCTAAAGGACTTGAATTCTGATATTTTCTACATGCATCAATGCGTGATTTCCAATTTTATAATTGAAAATTCAAATATTTAAAGAGAGTGTATGTCACAACTTATATTTTTTTACAGTCTGTATAATTTGTCTCCTCAGTGGTCCTTACATGTTGGATTCTACTCATACAGGACCACAAGAGGAACAAACCCTACTCTTTTCTCCTCATTACCCTCAAAAGACAAACACACACTGTCCTTGACTAATGTAGAGAGAGCTAAAGGTCCACCCCTGCAGGTTTGTGGGCAAAAGGAATGGGAAATGGTACACATTGGCACTCTGTTATCTGCCTAGAATACAGGATGGGGTCTAAAATCTCCAGAAAAGATCTGACTGTTTTTCAGTAACTATATGCCCAAGTTTTGTAAAAGTATCCATTTAACGTACAAGTTGTGGAGACTTTCCTACTCATTGCCCTCTCCTGAAAATATTTTCACTAGCAAGGATAAATGTGAAAGTTCAGGTTGGGTTTGTTTATGAGTTTTAGATAGAGAATCTTCGCATGGTTTGTAAAAACAGTATTCTTGATTTCAATATACAGTTCATCAGTATATCCATTCTTCTGGAGTTACAAACTATGGGACCACCAGTTAGGAAAGTTTCTCAAATCCAGCCAACAAGTGTGGAAAGGGAGTGCCAGTTTTCCATAATCCCATGCTGTAGTCCTGTAAAATCCTCAGTTGCTCCTCAGAGATGTTAAATTCCTTGAATTAAGGCCATGCTACAACACTTCATGAACTGCAGGACTCCATTCAGGACATAAATTGCTAAATGAAGGAGCTGGGAGCATTTGAGCAAGCTCCTAGGCAGTAGGTATCCATTCTCAAAATATCAAGAGCCATCTCTGCTAGAAACCTCAGCAAAGTATTTTAATCCTCTTAGCATGTGGTATTCCTTAAAACACAGGGTACTTGGGGAGCTATGGCACAGTGCTTATTCTGCAGATAACTGAAAACTTCATATCCTACCTGTCAGGAAAGATTCATTCGTGCCTTTTTTTGTGAGCCCCATGTATCAGGTAAAAAAAGATATGCATATCATATGCACCATACATTTGTTACACGTGCTAGGAAAGAGGTGGGGAGGAGATGGAGAGAGGCAAGACATTGGTTACCACAGTCTAGAAGAAGACACTCCACAGCTGGGTCAATACCAGCAAAGATTTCAAGGACTGTTAAACAGTACATTTGGATCAAAGTTTGGGGAGTCATGGAAATAATTCGTTTCCGCAGTTATGAAGAGAACTGACCAAAACTTTTGATAAGTTATTCAAAAGTATACTTTTTCGAGGTACTTCCTGGGGAAATAGACTGCTTCCTCCCATTGACAATAATGGAAATTGTTAAAGATTTATTTAACTGAGTTCACTGTTAATATTTTTACCAGAACACTCAAATCATATGAACACATTACCCGTTTCAGTAGCAATAACATGATACTGATCTTCTGGTTTGCTTGTGTCATAAGGATTTCCTGCTGGCACTGCTGGAAAAATACCTGAAAAGGATATCAGGCATTTTAGAAAAACAGTGCGTAAAAAATATGGTTGTTATATTGTTACATAAATTAATAGTAATAGTATCTTAATTTATATTGGAAAAATGAACATTTTCAAGATTGATTAAACTGCTAGATACAAACATTTAAACAATTTTATTGCAAAATTAGGATTACATCTGGAACAAGAAATATGAGCAGTGCTATTCTGAACAATAGTCATATATTTGTAGCTATTGCTCTCTAAAGGATTAATTTTTCCTATATTGCAGTTCTAAACTATGGCTGTTAAACTTGAGTTATTTTGGAGGTTCTTGTAAGCTATCCTCATAACTATGTATTTACCATTGCCAGGCAATTTAATGTTGTGAAAATGTTGTTCTTACCGTAATCTGGCTCCGTTCTGTCTCCTAATTCTTTTTCTAAGACATTATCTGTTAAATCAATATTTGAAATCAGTTATTGAACAATGAAAATATGTGTGTAGTAAAACAGACATTTTCATTATTTTACATGCAGTATCAGAAAAATTGATACATTCTCAAAAAAACCCCACCACATTGGTTAATTCTTCAGCATTTAATCTTCTTACCAAAGACTATTTGCAAACTAGTGTTAAATCACTTCTAGTTTGTACTTTTTCACTCCTTAGAAAAGGGCTAGAGTTTATTCTATTTCTAGTTCCTGGTGGTCTTTGCTGGGTTACTGGTTAAATCAATGAATCCCTTAATTTCTTGTGTTGAATAGAATTCCTGACATATTCAAAGTTTTATTTGTGCAGACGATCCTAAAACAATATACAAGGAAATGTTCTTGATTAATTCTTAAATCTTATTCATATCTTCAAAATAATGCTTACAGAATGTTGGCTATGAAGCAAACCAAAGCAAAGCAACACAATTTTGTGAGGTTAGCAGTCATCTTCATATAGCTTGGTTTTGCAACAGGCAGCTCTAAAATACAAATCATGGTCAGTGGGTTTTAATAAGAAGCAGGTTCTAATAAGGTTTCGCATAAGAAAGTGAAATTATCAAAAGAGGAATGATAGTATCATATTTCTTGTAATGCATCAGAAACTAGAGAACCCCTTCATGACTTTGAGCTGTATGGCAGAGGTTTGCAAGTTTACTTATGGCTATTGTTACTGCTAAGAGTTTACAAAGATTACAGAAATAATTATCTCATATTGAAAGGATAGGCATAGGAGTGGAACCTGCATGACTGTTTGAATACCATGCCTTTATCATAAGACTAAATTAACATTACAGTTTTATCAGCCTGCAGTTCTTTCTGTTCTGATAAACAGAAAATACTGAGAGAAATCAAAGCAGCAATAAAGCCTACTAGAACAAAGGCAATTATTTCATCTGCTCTGGTAAAACTGGCTACATTTGGCCATATGTAAAGAAAGATATCAAAATACCACAAACAACTGAGTTGCTGGCTCTAAACAGCAGAAGAGGAGATGAGTTTTTAATTTGATTGCAAAAATCAAACCTACAAGAGCTGGACAAGGAACTAAATGTGTTTGCAATTACCAACCTATAATTAAATTTAAGATCACTGAATTATCAATATGATCTAAAGCTAGACCAAACATTGCAACAGTAAATGATGTCAAGGGATGTACTATTAAAAAATGGCAGTGACTATCAGAGATGTAGTTGCTGCTTGAGTAAGATTGACTAATAAGCACTGCCCTTAACTTACTGCTGATACAATCATATGCAACTTCATCATGGTCACCTACAACCTCTGTGTTTTGGTCTATGACTGGTGTCATACACTGTATACTCAAATCAGACAGGAAAGTTGTGAAAAACAGTATACTTTGATAATAAAGTGAAATTCAATATTCATATGGCACTTCCAATACTCTTGGTAAAATGGATATATTTTGCACTGCAAATGGTTGATGCTGAAGCTATTGCAGTGATCTGGTGCTGGGGGGGAGGTCATTTGTGAGTCTTAGTAGGTTTTAGACAGCAAATGTAATTTTCTTACAAACACTGTGGTACTTTCTTCAGGCAGTGAAAGAAATGTCATATACCTATTCATATACATTTATGCATCTACTCTTCTTCTCCATGTGATAGTAAAATACATTTTCAAAGAATAGCTTATTTTCCTAAAGAGCACAATTCTAACAACTTGAAAAGTAAATAGCTACAATTCAGCAATACTGTATTTAGCTGCATAACAATGTCAGTCCTAATAATAATCTACCCAGATATTGTTTGCCTTCTTATACGCTTCATTATACACTAGTAATCTATTTCTACATAGTGAAAAAACTATAAACTTGTTTTCGTTGTTACTGTTATCACTTTGTTTTCAGTTAGTCTGAAATACTCAGCATTTTTTCAGATGGTGAAAGCAATAAGAACAATTATCACAACTAGAATGGTAAGAAATTTACTATTACAGAATAATTCTTTCACTCAGATTTGTTGGGTTGTAAATACATGAGACACTTGAAACTGAGCCCTCGTAATCAAACCTACATTTTCTGACATAAAAATGTTATTTTAACAAATTAAAATTTTTATTGTATTGTCTTATTTCAAAATAATTGTGATCAGTTGTAAAAGTAATAAAATTGTATACGTCACAGTTCCTTGAATGGTCTGTGAGACCAAGATGATAACTGATCACCATCAGACAGTGATAGTCACTAATAATTTTAGAACCAGGAACAGATTTGGGGAATGGGGGTAAAAATTGCGGATATAAAATGTGTGGGTATATCAAGCCTTTCAAGTACTTAATATTTGCTTGCAACATTTATCGCCATTAATATCTCCATTAAGACATTGACAGTGAGATAGCTATCCATCTACTAAGACTGGGAGAAGAAAATAGCCTGGATGTGTACAGATAAATGCTTCTCTACAAAGAGAGTGATTATTACTAGATCATGAGCATAGAGAAAGCAGGTAGGAAACTGCAGAATTTGGCAGGTCAAACAGCTGCTAAGAGTAGGATTTCATATGCATTCTGACTTCTAGTTTAGTTTTGAAAAGCAGACACATCATAAATTATTTGAAAATATTTGCATGATCATGCTGAAAAACATGTTTTCATTTACTTTAAGTACCACCAAAGGCAGAAACTGTTACAGGCTCAACTTGAAAGTTTACTTTTCATGTCCCTTTTCTGTTTGCACAAAGTTCTAGTTTAGAGTTCATGTTTCCTCTACTGACATATACAGAATCTATGTCATGTCTCGAAGTTCAGCCAAATTATTTAAGATCTGGCTTTTTCTGTTACCATCTGAACTAGTGTGCACCTGCTTTCCATGTCTATAAATCTACACATATAAATGCAGAATTTTCTTCCTGCCATTGGACTGCTATTTTCTAATAGCATTGGACTGCTATTTTCTTTCTTTAAGTCAAAACTTTTAGAAACAACCATCACAGATAAGTTGGTAAAAGTGTAAGAGGTCTGAAAGTGCAAGGACGTTGTAATTATTTTACAGTAGGATCAAGAGATGTCTTGGTCATCCCACTTGATAGCAAGCAAGGGAAGTAGTAAATAACCACTTAATACACTTCGTAGAGAATAAAATAACTAGTGAATGAGTTAAACCAAATTAAACCTGGGAATGCATGATAATGAAGTTAACCTTGAAAACATTCCTATTGGGCACAGATAGGTTTAGTAGATTGGATATATTACATTCCCTGTTAATGTCAGCTCAGCCACTCATACATCAAAGACATTTGCAGATTCCTTCACAAAACAAGAGGCAACTGTTTTTCTAAGTGTTCCACCTGTAGAAAATAAATTTAGTTTCACCTACCTGGGCCATACTTGCAGATAAAATTGTGCTTCATGTTGCATCTGTCATCATTCCATTGATAAAGGTATGCCCCTCCCAGACCAGGGTTTGCAGTTGGCTGATGATACATCACAACACAGGCTTCACTTCCACAGGAAGGCTCATCCGTATACCAATTTCTAGTGGTACACAAAAACAAACTTTCAAATTTTGAAGTTAAGCTTTATCAAGTTGACAAGGAAAGCAGTTTACAACAATGAAAAATGTCCCCATCACAACTCTGTGAAAGGAGCTTAGGGCTCGGTTTCCACATCTTAAAAAAAAAAAATAATCTCATCAAAACACCTCTGCAGAAATAAGACTCTACTGCTTCTTATCTGACTCTTACCTGTCCCATTGTCCTGAGTCCTGTGTGCTGCTGCTACTCTGGCCTTTTTCTTAATCAAGAAGTTAAAGTCTTTTCAAAAGACAGGGTAGAAACAGAACAATTTACACTAAGTAACATGCATTAATTTACTCGGTGGCTGACTTTCTGAATTGTGGTGATCAGAGTCTTGCAGGATTTGGATGCCTGCTTTCAGACCACATCCTAAATCCTCTCTGTGAGGCAGGAAAATAGCCATACAGAGGTAAACTCATGAGATGGGAGCAAGCCACATTATGCTTCAAATTCAAAACCCTGGTTGCCCCTTTATCTGGACAAGTTAAGGAAGAATACTACTAAGTTCATAGGGCAGCAAGTCTTCAAGCTTTTTTCTAGAAGACTTGCCAGGCATTTCACTCTCCATTTCTTTCCATGAAACCTTCTCAATAAGCAGTTTTACAGACTTACCTGAATGGTGAAATACTTCCATCAGCCCACTGGTAGAGGTCCGGGCAAGCACTCGAGGTAGCTAGTCCATCACCACTTCTCCACAACCCAATCCAGAAATCACCATCAGAAATCCCAGAGCCTGACTTAGTGAGGTTTTGCAACATGTTTTCTATTAGTTGCTGCTCAGCTTCACTTTCCAGGCTTAGTAAAGCTCCACCATCAATTTCACAGGCTTGGCGGGCCTCCTGAAAGCCCACACGCCTAGACAAGTCCTGGAAATACGCTAACTTGTAACAAGAATGCTTGAGGTCACCATAGCACACCTTTTGACCTGAAAAATATAAATATGAGAGTGTTTAGAGTATAAAAATGAATATCACAACTGAAAAAAAGATATAGCACAGCATGCATACAGTGATGGAGGACAGTAGGTTTTTTCTTGTGCCTCTGTATGAAAGGGCTTACGGTGATACAGTGACACTGCAGAAAACCTTAGCTTTAATTCAAATTGCAAATATCAAAGTTCATGGGAATCTATGCCTTTCTCCCCAAGGCCTGTGAAACTCTCCAAGACACTGAAAACTCCCACTAACATCTAGAAGAATATTCTCTACTGTAATGACTGTACCATCAGGCTCCTCTGTTAAAGCCAGGATCTGTTTGGAGAGTATTTTCTTAACTATTTCATACTAATGGAACAAGTCCACTTCTATTTGGTACTCAAAATCCTTTGAACAGAAAAAAAATGTTTAAAATTCTCATTTTTAGTGGCAAGAAGCTAGCATTTTCTTGATTCTGCTATCTAACCTTGAGAGGGTGTATTCACAAGGATCTCACAGCTACTCTTTGCTATAATGTGCCTAAATACAACCTGTATTGTTGTATTGACAGATACACCATTAAGGTTATCTGTCAATGGCTTTTTCAGTGCAAAAAGGGATAATAATAAAAGGAGGGAGCCATAGACAAAATATAGAGTTATAAATCTGACAGGAAATCTTAATGGAGAAAAAGACAAGATAAAAAAAACCTCATCAGACACTGTAATTTGTGGGCTATCAAGAGATTTCTTCATAAAAGAAAGCAAGCAGGACTTTGTAACTTCATGAGGATGCACATGTAGCAACCCACAATGCTGGGGGAGTTGGTGAGACTATGTAATCTGATGAGGGACCATGCAGGGTTAGAGAATGGGGAGGAACAAAGGGAAAATGGACAGAAAAGGATATTAAGATGGGCTGGTCATGTGTAAAACAGGGGGAATGTGTGTGAGTCTGGACGTGTGCCTTTCCTAGTGATCTACTATATCTACCAGCTGACAAGGAGGAGGGAACTTGGCTGTCTATGTTTTTAAATGGGTCCTGTGCATGGGTGCTGTTGAAGGCAGTCTGTGTCAATCTGTGTGATGGCCATGTCATTGTCCTGCCTGTGTGGCACTGGGATACCTGCTCAGCTTTGCTACTGGTTGAACCAGCAAAGGGGAAAGCAGCAGCCATAACCCTCAGCTCAGAGAGAGGACCTGAGTATCAGAGTGGGCACCAGGAGCACATTTTCAAATATCATAAACATGATCACCACCTTTTGTTTTCCCCAAGAGCTCTGTCTCATTGACAGGATAAAGTGCGCAATGAAGGAAGAGCTGTTCACCATTTTAACCTTTACTACTGAGTAAGTGACTATGGCTTATTTCCAGAGTACACATACATACATAGCAGTGCAAACATCCAAAGGCTAGCAGTGAATTATGTAGAACACTAATAATTTACAAGGAAAAGGAACTGCATCTGTCCTTGTAACTAAAGATTGGATTCAAAGCATTAATTCAAGATGTATATTCAGATTTATGGAGAGTCCTTTGTCCATTGTCTTGTTCTTTTTATTTCCCAGGCAATTTAGAAAAAACATTTTTACAATTCCTTTCACTCTGTGCACATAATCCTCCTTGACCCCAAGTAGTAAGTTATGAACAAATTCAGGTATCAAAATATCCCTGTCATGATTTCAGTCATGCAGGAATGTTCAGTTCACTGAGATGCGTGGGCTGGCCACTACCGATCTCAGTATCCGTACTGCACCTCCCTCTTGTGGGTCAGAAGCTAGCTTTCTACCTATAACACAGCATCTTCCCTGTGTGTTTCACAGGGTGACTGAAGTGCCCCCCTTGCTCTCTGTTCACATGCACAGTCTCCATTCTTCTGTGATCATCCCAAAACCTCAATCGAATGTCCTCCAACAGGACAAATGGGTCTTTGCTGGCTAACAGACCAAGCTTCTTCAGTGTAGTCGGCTCCTGCAGAGAGAGTCATGCTGCCAAATAGCATGTGCTGTCTGCACTGCTGTGAGGCTTGTGTTCATAAGCCGTAAGTTGTGCTCTATACTGGTCCAATATGGAGCTTGCATCAGTTTCAAGGCTTAGCTCCATCATCCACACCAAACTGAGGAAACAAGGTGGAACTGTATGGAGCTGGGAGGGGAAGGACAGGCACTTGTGATGCACAACAGCAGCATAGCTGATTGACAGGTGCCACTGCAGCCCCTACTACATGCCAATTTTGTGGAGTTCAATAAGAGTTTGCCACTGCTGTGCACTTGGAGCAGGAAGCCTCCTTGGAGTTATCCAGAATACAGATATGAAGGGCTAACCTGTTTGTACCCAAAGGTTTATCTGAAAAAGTTAGTGAGTTAAAAATCTTGAAACCTTGTGTGAAGACATTTTTTCCCCCCTAAACTGATCTGAATAATTTTTGAGGATACTATTGTTATTGAAGATGTTTGTGCAGGTTTAAATAACTCTTAAAATCAAGTATTATAAAGTGAAAGAATTGAACAAGTGAAAATCTGCATACAATCCACCTCCTAAATTATTTCTCTTAAATTTATCGCTCTTTACACCTGAGTCAAAAGAAATAATTCCCTCCTCACATGCTGATTATTTGTGCAAGAATATACCTCTAGAAGACAACAGAGAAAGCAGCAAGAAACCAAGAAATATTTAGCATTAAGACCCATTCAGTGTGAATGAAATACGTGATGCAGAGTAGTAAGCTTTCTGGAAGAAGCTGTGAATTTTTTTTGTTCTACTTAATTTAATCCCTTTTTATAGGCAATGACCTGCTCTGAATCTTTTCTTTCTTCTTTTGAAGCATACTTTTATCTGCTGGAGCAGAGCTAGTTCAATGTGTTAATGGAAAACTGCAGTTATGCCTTAATAGCTGGCAAATCAGTCGATGTTTTAGTGCTCTTCTTGGAGCACGCCAAGATGTCAAGTTTTCAAGCTTCATTTTTTTTACAGCTTTCTCTCACTACTAATTTCTGAACTACAAAGCAGAAATAATTTACCAGTGAAAAATGACAGAATGGACCACATTGTATAGCAGACAAAATAAGTATGGAAACATTAACTATGGGCTGTTTTACCTTCTTCTAACATTTTTGCAGCACACAAGGCTCCACTGTTATTTCTAAAGCAACGTTTGCTATTTCAACTATATAAATTGAATTCCAATTTTTATGTCACAATTAAATAGAAACTAGATTTGGAAGCAAGTCTGTTGGAATGAATCAGGCTTAGATACTACACAATGTGAATAGATGTAGGCAAGCTAGGCCTTTAAAACCTTTCAGCAAAATCTGCCCTGTGCTGCTTGAGAGATGAAGGAAAACATTGTTTCATCACAGAGTATCCAGAAAGGAAAAAAGAAAAGGATGTTCTCGTATTTAGACTTCCCTTCATCATGAGATCAAAGATCTAACTAATTAATTTAACAACATCTAAGAATTTGTTCTTACCCTTTTCCCTCTACAAATGCTTTAAAAAGTTCAAGTTTCAACCAACCCTATCTGATTATTTGCAGATGTGGAATGTTTATACACTTTTTTTCATGGACTGTATCAGCTCCTTAATCCTTGCCCCACTTTCTGTCACCTGAGCAGAACAGCCCAGACCCTGGTCAGAAGTAGGCATGGAAATAGGCAAAACACGTACTTGGCTCAATGTCATGAACCCACATCTTTTTTTGTCATCAACAATCGCTTTCTTGCCTGTTGAGGGAAGAGTGCTGTGTTGAAGCAACTAACTGACAGGCAAAGACTTTTCTCTTTCTTCCCAGCTGCAAAAATGTAAGACTAGGTCTCCCTGGTTTCCTTAATGGAAATGTCTCCACATTTGTTTTTTCTACATTTCCTGCATACACCAGCCACACAACATAGCTCTGGCGCAGCTCCCTCAGCCTTAGCAGCTCTAGTTGCCTACTGCAGAGAATCCGAACTGGCTGAAATTGCCTTGCACACACTTCATCTCACCAGTCTGTGAGCAAGCATACAGTACTTGCTCTAAGAAGTGCTAGCTACCATTTCCATCTATATGGATCAGTTTTCATTCCTTGAGTGTCACACAGCAGGTTCATAGTAGAATGTTTTGACATCAGCATTAAAACAAAGGTAGATTTTAGCTGAAATACTTGATACTTAGTTAAAACTTTTCTGCAGGAAAATAAAAATCTCCTTCAAGAAAAGGAAGGCCAAACAAATTCTCAGCTGGTATTTCAATCAATTATGTCTCTGCTATGTCTTAATAATAATGTATCATGAAACAAATAATAGGTTCCTTTAAGTGTCATGCCAGAAGTTATAGCATAATGTCATTTAGAAGCAAAATTACAGATAAAGTACCCAGCTCAAAGACTCATCTTCAGGCTCAGTCCTAACTACACACTCATGGGCAATGAGGGGCACAAAGATTCTCTTGAGTAACAAACAAGACTCAGCCAGAGGTTTTGAAGATGTCAGGTAGACGATAAGCTCCCAGTTGGTAAAGGCCATTCCTCTTCTTCTTGAGCCTTATAAACTAAGCTACAGTCCAGGATCTGCTACCATTCGCATCCACTTAAATTAGTGGGGAACAGCAGCTGCATATGCATAGCATATGTGAGATGGGAACAAAGGAATGCACAAAGCCTGATGTTTTGTATGTTTTCATACTGTGACTTTTTTTTCACAAGGTAATGGATTCAGCAGAGAACACAGAGGAGTATTTGGTACACAGGAATGTGAAATATTTAACACTAACCAGAGTCCACAAGGTTAACATGAGCCTGATGGAGGCCTCTGAAAATAAATTAACAAAATAAAGACAGAAATACTTAAATGAAAGTGATCATGAAATAACAGCAAAACAGAAATTTATGTAAGTTAATCAAAATATTCCACTGGCTAGATAATATTTTTCTGCTTGCATTATGATCTCTAGTCTTGGTCTTGAGCTTGTGTGAGCACATTGACCTCAGAGGCTCTGTAATCAGCATGCAGGACACTGGGCACAATTTGTTTTCACTTGTCCTCATATCACAGAGTGCTCCATGCCAAGTCTCAGTAATGCACTTCAGAATGTGGCCAATAAGAAGCTAAAAGGTATTAAAGTTTCCAAATCACATTTTGATTCAAAGCTGACGCATCTTGTCAACTGACTTTTGAATTATCCAGTCAGATTTTGATGGGGTTTAGCTGCTGATCATGTTTTGATATATTATGTTACTGCTGTTGATGTTTTACTGCATCATATTTGTGTCCATCTACTGAATTTAATTTGGTTTTTTGATGATTCATATTACTTTAAAAAATACTACTGTGATAAGACTTCATAATTATGTTGTCTTCATTTATGATAAAAGCAAATTGCCACCTTCTCTCCCAAAGTTTGTAATACTGAAGACACATCGTTCTTTAGTTGAGTCAGTATTCAAATCACAGATGTTGCTCAGCTCGGGCTCCTGAGCAGCTGAACGAATTCTGTGTGCTAACAAATTTTTCATTCAAATACAAACTTCTGTACAGCTCATTCCCCAGCCTGTATCTGTATTAATATCTTCATAGCTAACTCTTCCATACCTTAATAGGTACTTTTCCTCTGTAGCCTCCTAATAGGCAAGTCTGCACACAAAAGAGACATTCATTACTGATTTATACTTTTCCTGGATTGGGTGCTATGCCTAACTGTCATAATACAGTTTCTCTAAACTGATTTTTGTTTTATGAAAAAATATTCAGAAGTTCCAAGTCCCTTTCAAGGGCTTACATAAAATAACTGAGGGACACATTTGCCTATTAAGTAGCTGTACTTCAGGTAGATGTGTGCAGGCAGACAGTTTACAGATACATCACCTCCTATAGCCATTAGCATACAGACAGTGTTTAAGGTGGCTTAATAGAGGCTGGCCCCAACCACTTATCTATTAGCCAGACTTCTTACAATACTTGTCTTAATGGAGTCCCTTTCTTGCTAAATTCTAAGGCATGTAAAAAATTATAGATGTATAGATAGCATGTATAAGATGATACATGGTAGGCAAAAGGCAAATTCTTTCTATTTTTTCTCAAACACATGCCAGATAATCTATCTTTAGCCATTAACCATCCTATATCTTGTCCATTGGCAAAGATGCTGACAGGAGGTCATGAGACACCAGTCAAACAGCCATCTCTAGGATTAATGTGACTCTTGCAGAGATAGAAAACAGGAGACAATGGAAGTTGTAAGTAAAAAGAAAGTACTGTATTATACTGTCCATACAGAGATTTATACAGTTATGCAGAATAAGAAGCCTCACAAGACACATTCATCCCAGTCCAGTCCTCGTCTTCTTTATTTTCCCTTTTGCCATGTGAAGTGATTTTTCAGTTCATTTATTGCTGAAACTAAGTTTTCGCCTGCACGTCAGCCTTTACTAGTTATGCTATTCTGCTTCTAAGTGCTTTTGGGGACAAAGCATTGCCTTTGTTATTTCTGAACAACAATTGCTACACTTTTACAAAACTGAGCAATCTGTTTGTAAAAGAGCATTGGACAGTGCTGATTTGAATATTAAAGAATACTACTTATCATTAACACCCAGATTTTGTCATCTGACTGAACACAGTTGCAATTAAAATGAAATCTGATAGCTTCCCTGCATATTGCAGCAAGATAGCTGGTTAGTAAATTAGGCAGTTTTATATAAATATATATATAGAGAGAGAGTCCAGCGCAGGGCCACAAGGATGATTGAGGGAGTGGAGCATCTCCCTTACTAGGAGCGGCTGAGGGAGCTGGGTCTCTTTAGCTTAGAAAAGAGGAGACTGAGGGGTGACCTCATTAATGTTTATAAATTTGTAAAGGGTGAGTGTCAGGAGGAAGGAGCCAGGCTCTTCTCTCTGATGTCCAATGACAGGACAAGAGGCAATGGGTGCAAGCTGGAACATAGGAGGTCCCATGCGAACATGAGGAAAAACTTTGTTACTGTGAGGGTTACAGAGCACTGGAACAGGCTGCCCAGGGAGGTTGTGGAGTCTCCTTCTCTGGACACATTGAAGGCCAATCTGGACACGTTCCTGTGTGACCTAGTTTAGGAGATCCTGCTCTGGCAGGGGGGTTGGACTGGATGATCTTTCGAAGCCCCTTCCAATTCCTGAGATTCTGTGATATATAGATATATATAGATAGATATATATATATATATAAAAACAATGACAACACTCTAAATAGATTATTTTGGGGTTGGTTTTTTAAAGCTTCTATGTGCCTTGAACCTGCACTGTTCTAGGTCTTGGGGAATGCAAGCAGGGATTCCTTGTCTTGAAAAACATAGTTAAGTTTTTCACTGCATTGAATAAAGCTGTGGGAGGATTTGTCTTCCTCAGAGCAGTCTACAAGTCTGTCTGTATTTGCAAATTCAGTGATATGGTGTTTCAGAGGCTGACTTGATGTACTGGGAACTGGAATACCTGCCCTCATGAAAGGCTGCCATCTCCACCAAGCAGTGATAGGCCTATTCACTTTTCACAAAGAAAGTATCAGACACATTTATTTCTTATAGTTAGTTTCTCAGCCCTGGCACACATAGCAGGGAACTCAGGCCACTGATAACAGAACTGTAAAGAAGTAGCTTGATGTCTAAATCTCATTAGAAGCTAATCAACACTTCACCGTCTATAATTACACTTGCAGGAAAACATACAGTTACAATTATGTAAATCAATACAGGTGTCTTCAACTGGAAAATAAATATCCATTTTCATTGAACAGTTTTAGCCACTGATTTGAGTGATACAGTGTCAAAAAAATCTATAAAGTATTTCTCAAGTACTTCTTCCCCCCTCTCCCAGTCAAATCATTAAAGCCCTGACAGTTTGCCTTTCTAAGTGAAACATACCTAATTTTTGGCATCCGCTTTGTTTCAGATATTTAGCATATCATAAATTTAAAGCCTGAGATCCATTTAGCTTTTCCTGTAATAACAGTATTCCTCTCTTCTGATCATGTGAACTTTATGGGTATATATCACAGGGCTGATAATGGCAGACAGTCACTTGCATCTGTAAGGTGCCAGTGCAAAATTGCACTGTCCTAGGGGTTCGTGCAAAGTGCCAACACAGTTGCCAAGACAACACCCTAAAAATTGCAAATTGTCTTCCCTTTTCCCCAGTTAAGAAGGAACTAAGACTGCTGTCAGACCTATATTTTCCCTTGTTTGTCTTTGAGAGGTCTAGAAACATTATCACTGTGAGCAATGGAGGCTCCTTGGCATCACTAAGCATGAGTAGGACAATGCATTTTGAAACTTAATATTGCCATCCACAGAAATGATAGGCTTGTATTTCAATGTGGCGCAATACACATATTCTCAATTGACAATAAGAAAAAAGTAACCATGAGAACAGGACACAGAGCATAAAGGTTTTCTTTTGCAATGTACACTCAGGACCTCAGTTTCACCAACAATAAACTATGCTTGTTTTAAAAATGTAAAATGACCCAAAATATAACACTATTCATGGGTAAGGTATAAATAACCCTATTCACTTCCACAGACACAAGATGGAAGGCCGATGATAACACCCAAATTTCAATGGAACCTATTTGAGCCTAATCAAAATAAGCAGAAATATGATGTGTTACGTATAAATATAATCTACAAGTCTGCTCCAGGATATGGTTTATTTACCCAGGATTAAAACCAAACAAACAAAACAACAAAAGAAAACCAACACCAAAAAAACCCCCAACAAACGCACTTACTGCTGAAGCTGTTAGCACTGTTTTGCTTGATTGTTCTCATTTCTTTGAGAAGTCTTACACACACTAACATAATTAAATTTATTATATATCACAGCCTAAAGACACACCAAGCATGCTGCATCATTTCAGCTGTTTAATAAAAAAACAAAAGCATAAATATGGAAACAAAGACTGACAAGACTGGCATATTAAATTCCTTCATCAATAGTTTTCTGTGTAGTTGTTAAGACCAGAACAGATTTCCCAGATACTTTTAAGAAAGATGTACTATAGCAGGTAATAAGTAGTTGCTAGCATGTTGTGGAATAGACTTGACAAAAACTGTAGTTTCTGAATGGTTTAAGTATAATGTGTGCAAGCCTAGAGGAGCAGGGAATACTCTTACTCTCCTGTCCCAAACCAGCAGACATTCTCACACATATCTAATCTTATATAGATCAGCAGAGTCCCGTAACAGGATTTCCTCACAAGCATAAATTTAAGCAATTTCTGCTGATTGCTCATTTCTTATTTTTGTCTCTAAAAGGAAATAGTTCATAAAGCTTTAGTCATTAAAATATACTTTATCAATCATTATTCAGAGCAAGCATCATTCTTTCTCCTACTTTTTCAGAGAAATTTGAATGCCTTTTTCCAAGTAAGTGTATTTTCATGGATTTGTTACCAAGATACCTGTATTTGCCACAGATGTAAGTAACATTTATACATACATGAATGTGAAATTATATTAATTTCTGGATTTAAGAACTTTGTTTCCTAGGGTGGAACACCTTATATGCAACTTAGTACAAGAGTGCAATGGAGTGTCCATCTTCTAGAAGTAGTTCCACAATTAAGAGAAAGCAACAGGCAAGTCCTTGCTCATTAACCATCTACTAAAAAAGTGGAAAGGCCAATTCACATGGCATCTTAGAATTGGTGACAGTTCTCTTAAAGGAAAAATAGAAGGGATTTTTGAGGGGAGGAGAAATAAGTAAAAGTCTTCTTTTCTTAGGCAAATCATCCTTTATAATAAAGTCAAATGGAGGTAAAGCATAGTTGGTTAATTCACATAACCCTGCATGGAAAGAAACTTGAGATACATGGAGTGGAATTCATCTCACCAAACTTTAGTCATTCACAATGTACCCATCCATATCTGAGCTGGCTCACTGACCTTACTGTGTGAACAACTGAAAAAGACAGGCATTTTTATGGTGTATCTGCAGTATTTTCAAGATCTAAGTTAAAATGAAATTAATTCCACTCTAAAAACACTGATTTTTTTCTTCATTGCTTATAAAGTGAGTCTAGAGTGATTAGCTGTATACTGCACCTACACTTAGATTTAGTTAGAGCCATACCAGCTGTTCAGTTAGAACTCAGAATTTCTTAAGATTCCTTGGAACTGAAGGTCCTACTGTCTGTCAGCTGTGGGAAGGAAGACTGCTTCAGCAAGAGACTCAATTTCTGACTAGTGAGTGACAGGTATGACTATGGGATTACAGTGTAGAAATTAGTATTAAGTCATTGTGCCTTACTTATTTCACATTAGTACTATACATTCTTTTCAAATCCATGAGAGATTTGCAGAGAAAAATGTTAAGAATTAAAAATAGTGATGTACAGAGCACTTTATGAACCAAAGCATGTTTTACTGCAAACATCACAATCAAGAAGTTTGATCTACACAGGATCAGACCTGAACTACAGAGAAGTAAAGTCAAGATACAGAACATGACTTCAACAAGTCAAGAGACTTTTTGTACCTAGCTAATGCACTGGGGCAGCACACCAGACTTGTCTCACTGGGAGCAAAAAAAGCCATGTGAAAGACAAGCAAACTATCCACGCCGTCTCACATGTTATTTATCATATCTCTTTCCTCTGTCTTTGAGCAAGATACTGAGAAGGAGAAGTTGTATTCCTGGAAAAGTTGCATGCTTACCTGAGACAAAAAATTAGAATTTTTCATCACTTCTTCCATAGTCCCTGAATAGAGCTGCAGTCTGGCCAACCTGCACAGCTCTCTCCTATAGCCAAGGTAAGCTTTACAGGGTTGATAAAGGGGGAATTGCCTCTACTATAGAAGTCTGATTCCTGAAACTGATTTAAGTACTTCAGTTTTTCTACCCTGCTACTGAAGGACTCATCCATCACCACACATCTCAGGTTATCAAAACCACATTCTCATAGATGAGTCATAGCAGTTTACCTGACAAAGTGTCTTTCCACAGGGTATTATGGAATTTCTTGGTTAGGAGCAAGGTGCTTTTAGTAGAAACATGTGTTGTATCCAAAAATTACCACCTCATTTCACTAAGAACCTAGATCACTGATTTGTCCCCAAGAAGACATCACTCAGAATAGGTGCATAAGAAGAGGAATGAACAAAGGAGGCTAGGAGAGTTAAGTGAACAGCCTCCCTTGCAGCTGTCAAATTCTCAGCTTTACTGAGACCTACAACTGAACAAGAAGATCTTGTACCATGTGGGCATGCACATCCACTACAATCTTTTCTAGTATGGAACCAAATGCTGGGCATTCACGACAAAACATTGTGTTCAATACACAATTATTGAGTATGCACCCTGTAGATGAATCTGGCAGTGTTTTTTGAAATTATACTTTTTCAGATTCTGAGCTACAAATGTAGATTAAAAATAACAGTCCATGACACCCCTTCCACCCCCACCCAAAAAAAAAAAAACAACCAAAAACCAAAAACAGTAGAAGGTCTCATCTACAGAAAATACCTGAAGTCTGACAGACAAAACTCAGGTGTAACAAGCAGGTCAAGCCAATTGAACATTGTGCCTTTTGAGAAAGTGTTTGTTCATTCACATGAACAATTCATTATCCATTAAGATACTTCTTTAGTTATCTTATTTTACAATATTTTATGCTCAAATCAAATCCAGTCATAAGCTGTGTCAATGAACACATCCACATCCTTAAAGACATCTGAAGCAAATAAGCCTATAGTTTAGACAACTCTTGCTTCATGACTCACCACATGTTTTTCTTTGTCTACTTTTTTATATATCCAAATACTTTTACACCAAAACAGATAAATATTGCCTGAAAATACTGTATCGGTATTTAATCTGCTATTGATGCATAGTGATAGCAAAGAGCAAAATTTAAGAAGCTACAGAAATACAAAAAGACACCATACAGCAGTCATTAAACATCTATGATTAATACATAGGCTGTTAAATGATTAGTAATAAGATTAGCTTGCATCTTTCCTGCCCAATAAATACTTAAAGTAATTGCATCTTTGCAAACTGCATTATCATCACTTCGTGTTCTTCATGATGTCATAAGACAGCAAGGCAGACTCAGCAGTTTCTCCTGAGCTTGCTTTGTTTTTTTTTCTCCAAGAATCAATTCTCTGGCAACACTAGATATTCTGATATGGAGGCTGTGAACATTGCTCAAAACATCTGTCCAACTACATTAAAAATTACAAAGCATTTGTATTCCTTTTCTTCGACAATTCCCAAATTAAAGGTGACAAATAAATAAGACCTTATTGTGAATTGTTTAATGTGAACAATAATTCTTATATCCTAGGAAAATTAACATACTTGGAAAAAGAAATAGAAAACCTTTACCTAAGGAAATGACATTTTGAAAAGGAAGACTCTTCCTTCTTTGCCCACTTGACACTGTGGTCAAAATGATTGTAGTTTTGCAATTATTGCTAGGTCTACTCTAAATTTACTGCAGTAAATAGGAATCTTTCCACAAGGTCCAAACAGCAACCAAGTCAGTTTCAAGAACAGTTTCTATGTGAGTAAAAGAAATTAACTTACTTGGAATGAGAGCAATGAGGTTTACATTTATTACAGATTGAAGCATCAATTATCCATTTTTCAGTAACCGGTCTGTTTAAGATGTAGACTTACAATTTTAAATGTAAGCCTGTTTAAGTCCATACTGTTGGTTCTTATATAGAAAGGTAAGCTAGATGGCAGTCAGGTAGACAACACACACTGTTCAATAATTCAATAGTATTATTTCTTATTTGAAAAAATGCCAGCTACTACTAGCACTAGAGCTATCCATGTGCATGTGGCAGGACAGGGGTATAGTCCATGAGAGAAAAAAATAAATAAGTGAGAAAGTTCTCCTGTCAGTGTATCAGAATATTCTGGCATAAGTATATTACATTCCTTTGGCTGTTACTGTGTAGAGAGTATTTATCTAATTAATAGAACTTCAGCTAATACACCTGATAGTAAATGAAATCAATTATTCCTTCTATAAGTGGCTTCAAATCCTCTCTGGTATTCTACCAGAGAAGTATTAGCCACAGTGACACAAGACACATCACATCCTTTGAAATGCTTCAGGGATATATAGGGTAGAGCATGTATTCTTTAAAAACACTAAAGCCTTATACATGTCTAGGAACAGTTTGAGTAAGCAGTATACACGTTGTTTTAAAAGCTGAATCTCTACTCAGTTTGCTACATGTCCCTTAAATCCAGAAGCTTCAGCTAGAAAATTAAGAGACTGGGTTTCCTCAGTCACACATGGACTCCTGTGCTGAGATTACTAATGCAAAATGCATCTCATGGATGAGTGATCTTCACTACTCCTCAAAATAACAAAGTGTTACATAGTATCCATATAAATCTTCAAACTAAAAGGTTTGTTTTATAGTATAAGACTGTACAATTCCCATTATAACACAGGTAGATTAAATATTTCAGGATATGCTTCAGGCAGACAAGCTTTTTCAAAATGTTGGAAGTACTGCTACTTAGCTTTTGTTTCCAGGAAGACACAGTTTCACCAAAAGCCCAACAGCACATCCCAGTTCTGCACATAATCTTGCTTCAAATAATACATCACCAAAATGGTCAGTGGCTGTACTCCATCAGCAACTAAATAAGTTACCTTAATTCAGCAATGAAATGTTTACCACAAAAAAAAATTACCAAAAAAAGTTATTTTGACATGCTGCTGTTACAGCCTTTAAAACAACTGTATACAAGTAATTTGCATCAGTTTTAAAGGATACATGTTCTTACCTGCAGGTACAGAGATTTACACACAACTTGTTAACAAGTGCAGTCAAGTGTGCAAATCATTGTTTCCAGGCACACCTATGGATGTGCTTGCACATGCAACACGCCTTTGAAATCCTGTTAGCTTTAGCTTGAAGGGTTTAACTCAAAGTGCAATTAAAAACAGCCTTTTCATTAAATTAGTGGTTTCTGAGCATGTGCACCTGTGTGCTGAAAATACACAATGTGATCTTACAGCTCTTAAATTAAATCTAATCTCAGCCATTATATAGATTTCTAAAGTACTGGTTTTCAGAGTTGTGGATATACCCACACATAACAAAACTATTGATGCTGTACGCTCTTAAGTTTACTTTTTCATCCTATTACAAAGAAGAAACATTCCTGTATCTATACAAACAAATTTCAATGTACAGTTGTTCCTCACAAAGGCACTGTAGCAAGTACATGCTCTTTCCTATTAAACAATTAAGGGGCAGCTACATTATGCAAGCAATCGATCAAATCTAAAAATCTGCCTGTACAAGACCATCGTGCCAAGACTTGACCTAGGACTGCTGCAGAAGTTTGACGGCCCAGCTCCCTGTCTCTGAAGACGCAAAGCTGTAGCTGCTTCCAGCCCGGAGGGGTGCGCGGGTCCCAGGATGGCCTCACCGGACCAGGACAGGACAGCCAGCGCGGCAGCCAGAGCTTCTCAGCAGACCTCCGCGAAGGAGTCAGAAGCCGTCACAGCTCGCCTCCAACACGCGCATCGCTTCACGCGTGGGTTCGGTCCCAGATCTTCCTCCTCTCGGTGGTTCCTGCTCCTATGAGTGCTGAATTC
>NW_010162927.1:0-16084 GCF_000695765.1 Mesitornis unicolor
GGGGCTGCACATGCAGGTGTCAGGGTGAGGCCCTTTGGTGGCTGAGGGACCAAACCCAAGGGACAAGCAATTGGGCTCTGCTGCTGCTTTAGGCCTGAAGCTGTGATTTAAGGCGTGGGTTGTGATGTCTTAAATAATGCTCAGTGTTTCTGAATTATGGGCCTCTGGGCTAGAAATAGCCCACCCCTTATCAAGAGCTCCTGGACTCGTGACACTTGGGGCGGGAGCTGTGTGTGTCTGGCAGCCGCAGAAGGTACCATGTAAATGTTCCAAGCCCTGGCATCCCACAGGCAGAGCGTGCTGGTGGCCTTCTGCAGTCCCCATCCCTGTCCACTCCTAACATGCCAGGAGTTGTGGAGGAAGATGCTCTATGTGCAGGCTGGATGTTGGCTGAGCCCCCCTGGCAGCTGTGGGTGGCTGGGGGGAGTTGAAGATGCAGATGGTGGTCATGTTCGTTTTCACAGGACAGGTCCTGGCATGATGCCTACTGCCACACTGCGTCCTGAGGGTGCTTCTGTTAGGAGGGAAGTGTGTGCCCTGGAGTGGGGGCTGTGGGCAAGGCAGTGCCTCTCCCCCTGTGGCACTTGGCAGAGCAGGCAGGTGGCCGTGTGCCTGGCCATCTCCAAGGGCACAGCCTGAGTCAAAGCCCACCTCTGCTGCTGGAGCTCAACACCCCTGCTCCTGGCTGCCTTTCATGAGCTGCAGGGTGCCTGGATCAGGTGAGCAGCACCTGAATCTTCCTGGGGGGCCACCAACCCTTGCATTCCCCTCTGCCCAGCATCATTGAGGTCTAAGTCACCCTGTAGAGCCAAGGAGATGTGTGAACAGAAGTGCTCCCATGGCTCTACTGCAGGGGCTGGGGAGGAGAAAGCAAGCAAGGGTTGATGTGGTGTCCCAGCACCTGGACAGCCCAGGATGGTGGTGTCATTTCCATCCCGTCCTGGTCCAGATGGTGCCTCTGTGTCCCAGCTCATCACGGAGGAGGGGAGCAAGAAATCTCAGGCAGCATTTTGGGAAGGTGAGTGCCATGCCTGGTCCAGTCCTCTATCTGAGAGACCTCCTGGCATCACCGGGGAGCAGCTGGAGAGTGCGGCTCCCTCAGCTGCAGTGGTGGATGCAGCTTCCAGCTGCGGGTCAGGGTCTTTCTCCTGCCGTGGGGGGACTTCAGACTGCAGGGCTCTCTAGCCGGCATCATTAACTGCACTAATTACTTGGCTGAAGATGGGCTGGAGGGAGGTTGGTGGTGACAGCTGTGTTCCAACTGAGCTTCCCGCTGAGTCCCACATCTATCCCTTAGGGTGTCGTTAAAGCAATTAAAATGGGAAGTGTTAACAGCTCTAGCTGCTGCTTTCCGGGTTCTGGCAGCTTCCTTTCCTCTTCCCTGCGGCTCCTTTTGCCCCTGCCTCAGTTCTGGGGCTTGGCAGGGTGAGTTTAATATGTCTACTTCTGGGTTCAGACAGTTGCCTGGTCTCCAGCTGCCCCCCGCCACAGCAAGGCAGGATGCCAGCTTGTCCTCAGGGCAGCAGCCAGTGCTTCCCCGGGGCCGGGAGCCACTGTCTTGCTGCCCGCAGATTGCCTGCCTTCAGGAGAGGTGAGGAGGAGGAGGGCTTTGCCTTCGATGCCTCGCTGCAGGTGCAGTACAAACTGCAATGCTGCCATCACCTGTGCTTATCTGTGCAAGCATCTCAAACCTCAGGGAGATTCATCCCTCCAGGCTGGTGCTCAGGGCTTGCTCACTCCCTTCTCAGTGTGTGACCCGACTTGGGCAGCGTCCGTTCATTGCCAGTGTCTGGCCACAGCCCACATCAGCCTGCGGTGGGTCGATGAGCGCAGTGTCCCCAGGGTGGCTGTCCCCTCCCCAACAGCCAGCGTGTTCCTGGCTGCCTGGCCAGCAGCTGTGGTTGTTTCCAACCCTGCAGGCAGGGAGAAGCTTTATAATGTCCCTCCTTCCTGGGGCGAGCGGGGTTCATCCCCAGATAAATGCCAGGTCAGTTCTTCTTATATCAGTCTCAAATGCTGCTGCAGGCACCAAGTGGGGCTGCAGCTGCTTGGGCCCAAGCCCAAGAGCTGGGGGCTCACTCAGGGAGATGTCTTGGGCTTGAGGCAGTGTCCCTGTATTTCTGAGACTGCCAGCACGCCCCGAGTGCAAGCGAGGGATTCCCTGTAGGGCCTCTCCAGCAGACACAAACCTGATCCCATTCCCAGCCTGGCTTTGCATCCCTTTCCCCTGGCTTTGTCTCAGGTTGCCATCCACGCTGAGCTTTTGCACTGGGAGCCACACTTACCTGCCGTTGCCTGTGCCTGGGGGAGGCAGGGATTGTCCTGTGGAGCGTGGAAGTGGCTCTGCGCTGTATTTGCTTGACTGGAGTTGGATCCTGCCTCGCACTCAGGAGCCATCGGTGTGTTTTGGTGCGTGCAGTGCTCACTGAGGCACCCTTGGCAGCCAGGGCTGGCTGAGGATGGACTCGCTGGAGGTGGAGAGGAGCCCCCACCATCCCCAGGGGATGTGCAGGGCTCTTGCAGCCCCACTGCTTGTGCCACATTTATTTATTTTGAGCTTCAGGCAGCTGTTGTGTGTGCGCTGACGGGGCTTTTCTAACGCACCGCTGGAGCAGAGGATCCTGTGTGCGAGGGAGAAGCATCAGCTCTGTTTGCTGAGGTTTATGCTGAACCCAGCACAGGCTCATCCTGGATTAGAGACCTCAGCCCTATGGGATCCCCTCTGAAATTGTGCTCTCCCTCTTAGCCTGCAGACAGACCCTGCTGAGCAAGGCTGACCTGGAGGTGGGAAATGTTTGACCTCACTTGAATCTGCATTTGTTAAGTGCCTGGTGACACCTGACTGCCTTTGGGATGATTGGGAAGGACCAGGGAGTGGCCTGCTGGGCCCAGCATCACAAAAACCTCTGCCCAGTTGCAAGCCAGTGCTTTCCTCAGGTGTGAGCAGTGGAGGTTTCTCTGGGCAGCTGTTTCTTTACCTCAAAGTGACCTTTTAGGGCTGTTTCAGTGGTTCATTGTGGGCTTGTGCCCACAGAAGGCGCAGCAAAGCCATCAGCAAGCGATGCAGAAGGGAGCTGGGGGTGGAGGGGGCAGCAGGCAGCGACGCCTCTTCCTGCAGCAGGGAGCAGAGCTGGGCTGGGGGCGGTTTCATCAGCGGTCTCTGCTTTGCAGGTGTGTGTTAAGGAATATAACAAAGTCTGCTTTCCCTGCCCTTTTACATTTCTGATCTTTCTTCAGGCTTTCTGATTCCTTCACTAACCAGGTTAAAAAGGATGATTAAAAAGAAGAAAGTTGTCTCACTCACAGCTTCCTGGTTTTGGCTCCGTTGGGATATGCTGGCCAAAACCTCATCCTGTTCAGTCTGGCAAGATGTTCCTAGGTTTCCAAAATGCTGCTGTTTCTCACCTAGGTCAGCCCCAGACCTTCTGATAATTACTAATGAAAGAGGAGCCAGGCAGGGATAAGAAGCCCCAGGTTTCTCCTGGGCTGCAGGCAGAGGCCTCGTGATTGGGAACCTGGGTTGAGACCCTGAATTGGAGCAGCTCTCCAGCTGTACTGTGTGGAGATTACAGATTAATTAAATCATTAGTTATTAATTACAGTGTGTGCATGTCGAGGTGTCTCAGAAAGGACTGTTGTGAAGGGTGGCTACGAAGTGCAGGACAAGAGCCGCTCCTCAGCGCAGACGGTTGAAGCATCGGCAGCGATGCACAAAGTGCTCGTGTTATGGAGTGGTTTTATGCTCAACGTTCTTCCGTTTAAAGGGTCTGAAAAATTAAACACTTTCTATCACAAGGGCGTAGCAAAGCCCTTTCTGCTCCATCTCCTTCTGTGTTCTCTAAAAGATGCTCAGTGCGGGTGCAGGGCTCGCTCGGGCGGCAGCGGCTGAGCTGAGAGCTTTGCGCATCGGAGGCGAGAAATGGTTTTAACCGTTTGCAAAGGGGAGTTTCCTTGAAGTGGTCTGTGCAGCACTGGCCTGTGCAGCACTGGTGGTGGGAGCTTCTCCGTGGCTCTGAGCTGTGCTTTTTCCCGTGGTGGTGGTGCTGGGTGCCGCCTGGCTCACTGTTCAGCCGTGCTGCTCTCCCTGCTGCCTCACTAAACCCTGTTGTATTTTCTCTTGCAGATTTTCCGACGAGCAGACAAGAATGGTGAGTGCTTTGTTCGTGCTGCTGCCTTCCCCTCCCTGCCTGGGTCTGGGCGAAGCCGTGCAGCCCATCCCTTCTGGGAGGGTTGGCTGGAAGAGTGGAGGAGGATAAGGGCAAACAGATCTCTGGCTGCAAGAAAATGGCTTTTCTGCTTCAGCTGGAGGAAAAGGCGCTGGAGCAAAGGGCCTGGACAAGGGCTAATCAGTGGGCTCCTCCAGTGTTGTGCAGGACAGAGCCCCATCTAAGCCCTTCTCCTTCCTGCTCAGTCCAGGGTTTTACAGGTGCCCCCATTCTGGTGGCCCTGTTCCTCGATGCCCACTGGAGCCCCTGACATTTGAGAGTTAGGCTCTGCTACCTGGTTTTTAATCTGGCATCCATAAACCAAGAAGTCCAAAATCACAAGTCGTTTCTCTGAGCTTTCCCACCCCCTCTTGGGCTCTGCTCCTTGGCAGTAGCTTGCAGGCTCCAGGAGTTGCTTTTCTTGCAGATCAAAATGCAGCCCAGGTGCTGAAGTCCTCCACAGAGATGAAGGAAAAAGCTCTTGAGTCGATGGAGAGATTTTTTTTCCATAAAAACCTGGTGCTGTTTGCAGTGAGCTCTGTACTTGATGAGTGAGCTTGGACAGTTCTCTAAGTACAGAGTGGGGTCTTTCGGAAGGGGCTGAAATTCCCACCCGAAATCCCAGCAGCAGTGGCCCTGCTTGCCAGCGCTCCTGAGTTTTGATGGGACTGGTGGGACTTGCATTCAATGAGATCTGCTCTAATTGTCATGCACAACACGCCCAACCATCCCACGCTCCCGATAGAGAGGCTGCTGGGAGGATCGTTGGGGCCTTGGTGCTTCTTTCTGCAAATATATAATTATTCTTCCCTTTTATTTAAATGCAGATGATGGGAAGCTGTCATTTGAGGAGTTCGAGAACTATTTTGCTGATGGGATCCTGAGCTCGGAGGAGCTGTGGGAGTTGTTCAGTGGCATTGACAGACGTCATTCGGAGTAAGTACCGCGGTGGCACAGAGGAGAGGAGACGAAGGAGAATATAAAGCTGCTTAAGTGGAGATGGAGGACATTTGGAGGCGGGTGTGATAAATAGTCAGGGTGAGATAAACCCACCTCTTATAACACGCAGATGTTAAAACCCATTGAACACCAGCGACGAGCATTGGTGATGAGAGAAGCCAGACATTTTGAGAACAGTCGTTACCAGATTTCCTGTAGTTCCGTAAAAGCAAGCGTCCATTTAAGATTGCATTAAGTTAATTTGAAAGATGTATTCCAGAAATACACAGCTCTGTGGAGTAGGTTGTGTGTCTGCAGGAGGAGCATGTGATGGTGTGAGGACGATGCACAGACTCTGCAAAGTCACAGACTTTGCCACTGCTGACACAGGGAACTGCTTTTCACTTATGTAAGAGCTGCTTTCCACCACAAATGGGCCTTACGAGTGTAACTGTGAATTTCCTTGTTAAAAAAAAGAAACCCCCAAAGAACAGGAGAAGTAATTGCACTTTTAGCCCTGGTCCCCTCTTGACTGGTGCTATCCAGAGGAGCCTGTTGGGCTCGGCTGAACACTGCAGTGTTGCATAGGTTGCATGGCTACTGCTCTATGCAGGGGACTATGAAACCTGCCCAGGGAAGTGCCATGTGGACCTCTCGTGTCTTTCTGTCCTGCGTCTGTCAGGGAAAATTAAAAAAGATGAGGTCTTGGCAGATCTTTGCGTGAGAGCGGTCAGATGGTGGTGGCAGGAATTGGTGCAGACTGCCCAGAGCCTGTGTCTCTGACCTTGAGCCGCAAGAGAAAGAGGTGGGAGTGCTGACCTGGTGGGTTTTAAAAACTTTGAGTGGAAATAACCTCAAGCCTCTGGTTCTGTGGAGGAAGGGACTTGCATGAGCTTTCCTCTCCTGTCTTTAGTCAGAGACTCAGAGCTGCAGCGTCTCCCAGTCTCTGAATGATGGAGAGTGACTGAAACACTCTGGGTCACACTGAAAAGGTTTGGAAACCAGATTTGTGATGGCAGCAGAGGTTTCCAACATGACAAATGATAAAAAAAATCCCATCTGCTTTACTGAAGCTGATTGCTGTTTTCTTGCATAAATTCCAGGCGCATTCTGACAAAATCCCAACAGCATAATGATGACAAGATCCTTCATCATCAGTTCAAGCTTAATTACAGTTAATCAGTGGTTTGAGCACAGTCAAAATACAGCTATGTGGAAATGTGGAGAGTCTCAGGATGAGTGCTTTGGAGGCAGAGGATGGCTCTTCTCTTGGAGTGGGGAAGGGGATCGCAGAGAGGAGCAGAGCAAAGCCAGCTGCCCTGTTGCAGCAGTGCAAAACAGGTTGGGATTTAACGTGCGGGCTCTTTACATGAGCTCCTCCTGGTTTCTGGTATGAGGTAGCTTCTGGTAGCATGAAAATGGCACCATTTCTGTCACACGGACTCTTGCTCACTCGAGCCGTGGTGGGGAACTGGGCAGTGGGTTGAACTGGTGGCCTCTTCTTTTTCCTGTTCAAACCGGTCCCAGCTCCAGGTTCTCACTGGGTACAGATGCAAATGCCTGGATAATGCATGCATTAGGTGTTTCACCTTGTATTTTGTTATCTTACATCTGAATCCCTCCTTTTGTGATTTCTCCCCATCTCTTGGATGGGAACCAGTGGCTGCAGTGATAACTCTGGGGCATGGGTCTAACAGGGAGCGCTGTGGATGCTGCGGTGCCAAGTCTCTTGTGGCAGTGCAGCAGCAGTGGCTCTGCAGGCTCCAGACAGCTTTCGAAAACAAGTGGAAAAATTAAAAAGGAGTGAGCAGGACATTTTTCCAATTTAAACTTGTGCTTCAAAGCTGTCACTCCGTCTAGCAGAGCTGTGGTTGCATGCGTGGAGCTGCTCAGAGATGGGGTCAGCAAAGTTTGATGGAGCAGAGTCGACAGGAGGGCCTGTGGTTTTGCTGATTATTGCGTCTCGAGGGAAACACTATTTTTTTTTTTTTAATCCACTTTAAAAACTGTCTGCAGTGCCAGGACAGTGCGCCAGAGCCCTGCTGTAATCAGCTCCTGCAGTAGGTGTTTAAAATAGATGAGCCAAATCACATCCTAAAACTGCCCGTCTCCGTCGCCTGAGAAGGCGTGCGATGCAGATAGCCAAACAGAAGGATCTGCACCAAAATATTGTCATGACTTGAAGCATTGCCCATTATTGAAGTACAGTAAGTGGAAGCTCAGCAGAGAGAGAGAGAGACAGAAACCAGCCTTTGGTGTCTGGGGCAAAAGCTGTAAGAAGATTTTGCTGAAATGATTACACCCTTTCCTGGCATGGCATTTTCGGTCACTTCGCACTCCTTCTGAAGCAGAAGTGATGCTCTGCAGCCCTTCCTGGGTGCTGCAAGTGCTGGGCACAGCTCCTGAGCTGCTGGCCCTAAACATGTGCACCTTTTTATTTTTCTAATACGGCTTTGTAAAGTACAAGGGCAGAGCAGTAAATCCACTGGGGGCTCAAGACAAGCCCTCAAGACCCTGCTCACTACAACTGTTTCTCCCCAGAAAAGCCCCACTATCTAACAAGAGCTTGTTTTTCTGTTTCTTGCAGTAACGTGGACACAGAAAAGTTGTGTGGTAAGTAGGGTGATGTTCCTGCCTCCCGGGGGGGGCTGTGGTGGGGCTTCGTACATGTCTGGCTTGGGCAGACCCTGTGTCTGAATCCCAGCACAGAGAGCATCCATGCTTTTTCCCAAAGGGATGGGACATTTTGTCCCTGGGAATAGGAAGGAGTCTTCATTTCAGTTCAGGTGGAAGCGTGACTCTGGAGAGGGATGTGAACGCCTCCCTGCAGCGCTGGGCTGTATGTGGGAAGCAGCAGGAGCAAGGGAGGCAGGGATGGAGGTGCTCAGGAAGCTCACCACGGTCTTCTCTCCTGTTTCAGATTATTTCTCGGCGTATCTCGGAGAATACAGGAATGTGCTTTCTGCCCTGGAAACCCTCAACTCTGCGGTCCTGGCAGCCATGGACAAAACCAAGCTGGTAAGGATGGGACTGTGGGAGGGCGGCGGGGCAGGGGGGTGTGTAACAGAAACCGTGGTGACCTTAGCTGCTTGCTCAGTGTTAAACTTAGACGTTGGAGGCAGCAAATGTGATACCTCTCGGATCAACGGGGTTGTCTGTGCTTGCTTTGGCTGTCTCTGTGTGCAGTGAGTGCTGCAGCAGCACAGCCTGCAGCACGCCTGGAGGAGGGGAAGCTGTGCTGGGAGAGGAGAAGGGCAGGGCTGGTGCTTTTGTGCTCTGTCTTTGGGCTCTCCTTCCTTGTAGGGCTCTGGCATCCGCTGTTTTAACAGCTCCTTGCAGACCCACTTGCAGGGTCCCACTTGGGAAGTTGTGGGAGCATCACTGATAACCTCTGTTGCGTCTTTGAGCCAAAGCAAGGCCTTTTCCACAAAACAGGGTGGTGTGAAATGGGGACTCTGGGGTCATGGCTGCTCCAGACTGACCCCAGCAGCTTGTGCTCAGCACAAGCAACCAAAATTGGCTGCCAGTGAGGGGGCAGAAGCTGCTGTGGCAGGAAGGCTGCTTTGGGAGATGGCAAGGTGCTTGGGAGAAGGTCAGAAAGGGTGAGATTAATTGACTCCCATCTTTGTGGTGAATGCTGTCTCTCTCCTTGCAGTTTGTACCAATGGGAGGCAGATTGGAGGCTGCTGATTAGGCCAAGCAGCCTTTTGCTTTGTGACCCCCCTGCCTCTGCGTCATGGGCTAAATACAGCCATGAAATTCAGTGGCCAGTACTGGAAGGGACCCTCCTTGAGGACTGGCAGCCCCCTTTGCATCCAGAATGTCTTAAATGGGAGATGCTCTAGGCTTGCTCAGAGCATGCCAGAGTGATGAGCTACGGGGAGGAGAGAGGGAAATAAAGAAACCAAAGCTCAGGGAATACACCGCTGCTCTGTGTCTGGGAGCTGTGCTGCCAGAAGCCTTTTTGGTATTGAGGATTTCCATGTCCACACGTGCTGTTGGTACGGGCCAAGGTGTCTGGATTGGATCAATGGTGAGTCTCAGCACCCGTCTCCTCAATCTGCTGCCTGCTGTGCACGTTGCTGACTGCAGGATAAACACTGCCACAAAGCATGGGAAACGCAAGCTGGGTTTGTCCTTCTCGCTGTGTGACTGTGGCAAACGGTGTGTGTGTGCGGGCAGCAAACCTGCTCGTGGTCTTTGTTATGGACACACAGGTTGGCAGGAGGAAACCAGAGCATTAGGGGTTCCTGCACTCCCATTCTTCCTCACTGGGTTGGTAGAAACACAGTGAAGAAAAGATGTGTGACTGCAATTACTGTGGCAAACGGGGTGTGTGCGGGCAGCAAACCTGCTCGTGGTCTTTGTTATGGACACACAGGTTGGCAGGAGGAAACCAGAGCATTAGGGGTTCCTGCACTCCCATTCTTCCTCACTGGGTTGGTAGAAACACAGTGAAGAAAAGATGCAAGTTAAAGAGGGTTTTTCTCCAAATTCTGTTATCCCAACTTAGGTTTGTAAAATACAGCTGTTGATAGCGATGCTGCAGTGTAGTGAACACAGCTCATCCCGTGGCTGGCATGAGAAGTGAAACACCTTGTGGAAATACCCTGGGAAATGGTCTGATGTTTGTCACAGGTGAAGCTGTCTGCTGAAATCTTTTTGTTCCCCATTTTACAAACACTGCATACTAACCCATAAACACCTCTCCACATCAGGTGTTCTTATTTCTGCTTTGGCAGGAATTATGTGATCACCTATTCCTCTCTGTCCCCAGCTCCCTATCATCATAAGAAACTAATAAAACCTCTCTAAAGCAGAACTGCAGCAGGCCTTGGCAACTTTGGGATTTTCATCTGGGTCAAGGGAGCTGAAATACCAGTTCACAACCTTCTCTCGTGCTTGCTGAGTTATTTCCTCAGTGACTCCTTTGCACAAGTCTTTGCTACGTGCGGAAAATGCTGTGCTCAGTGAGACAGAGCACATTTGTACTGAGCCTCTTTACAGAGGGGGTTGAACTGCGTGGTGGTGCAACACCTAACGAGGAGGTTTTGCTTTTTTGCCCCCAAGTGAGGAGTGTGAAGGGGGTCAGGCAGCTGAACTGAAGAGAAAGTGCAAATTCAATTGATTTCCCTCCCCTGGCATGAGGTTTTCTGGCAGAAGGGTGAAACGGCATTCAGGGCTCGCTCTCTCGGTGGTTATTTCCACCCTCCTCTCCACTGTGTTCCCCTGGGTGTGCTGTGTTTGACGAGGCGAGAGACAGGAGGCAGCTGTGCAACGCTCACCCGAAATACTGACGTGTCCACATGGCATCCTGCTTTGCCCTTGCAAGGTGGGCTGGGGCGTCCTGGGACCAGGAATGGGGACCCTCTGCAGGGCAAGCTTCAGAGCTGAATCCTTCTAAGCACAGTGTGCCCTGGGCTGGCAGTTGGGTTTTGAGGTGGTACCCCAAGCTGGTGCCTATGCCTGCATGTTTTGGGGTGCAGTGACTGCGCTGTGGTGAGCTGTGGGGCTCAGGGCAGGCTGAATGTGCCCCCCCCCGCCGCTGTGACACAGCTGCCTGCTCCTGCATAAACCTCCACCCACCCATGTTGTCTGCAGAGATCAGGATTAGGCCATCCTGAAGATGAAAGCCGAGAGGATGGGGAGTGCTGGGATGCTGGCTGGATACCGGGGCTTCACCCAGCACCTGGTGCTTTGAAGGGGAGCAGCATCCGCCCCCCGTGCAAAGGGAAGCATCTGTATGCCAGCCCCAGTGGGGAACAGGGGAGGATGCACTGGGGACAGAGTGTGCCCCGTGAAGGGGATCTGGGTGGCTGTGCAGGCTGCTTGCTGTGGGCATTGCCCTCTGTGGAGAAAGAGTGACAGCATTTGGATTTGGACCAAATCCTGAAATGAAACGAACCGTGCTCGGCCATGTGGCGGATGAATAATGTATTGTTTCTGATGGGATTCAGTCAGTTGATATTCTCCACCTTTTCTTCCTCAGGTTTGTCCTGGGGAGCTTTGAGTGTGGGTTGATGCCCTGGTAAGCAGGGATGTGCCAGGTCTGGCAGTGCTTCCCCCGTGGAACCTCTTGTCTTTTCTCAATCATCTGACCTGAGTCACTTCACTAAAGCAGCACTAAAGACAGGTGAGAGCTTTTCTGCCCATTCAGCGAGCTGAATCAGCTCCCCAAAGCACCAAAAAACCTTTATGCCAGAATTGCAAAGAGGGAATTCAGTTCCCTGGTTTTCACCAGCTCACCTCCAATTCTCAGCACTGAGCTGCTTCAGTGCCAAGATCAGAAATCACCTCCAGGAGCAAAGTTGCTGCAGTGCAGGCACCTTCTCCTCCCCAGCTGCTTCTTCCCACCCCTGTGGCTCCCCCTACACCTCGGGGTGGTCCTGCCATGCTGGCTGCTTCAAGAGCTTTCTGCCAGCCCCCTTCCCGTGCCAGCAGCAGGCAGTGCATCCAAAAAGGCTGACTTTGCTGCAGTGCTGGGCTGCAGACCGGCTGTACCCAGACAAACGGCATGGCCTTTGTTCACAGCGTGAGCCACGGTTGTGTTGCTGGGCTGGTTGGACTCATGCTTGTTAGAGTGATGGTGTAGAGGCACAGAAGTAACCCAGAATGCAAATAAAATGTACTTTACTTCTTTTAAAGCATTTGAATCAACTTCACAGCTCTGCAGCAGCTTGGTCACTGCTGCCCAGAGCAAGTCAGTGCTTTTGGGACCCTCCTGCAGCCAGTGGGATGCTCTGAATGCACGGTGGCCATTGCCTACTGGAATATCCTGTGCACGTACATGGCACCGTGCTCCTCGTACTCGCCCTTTGCCATCCACGTGTGCTGGAAGGTTGTGAACGATGCTGCGATTGAGCCCCCAGCCCAGGCTGCTGTGCTTCTCTCTGGGCTCGCCAGGATCTGGATCTGGCAGCCTGTGCCTTGGGACAGGGCATTCAACTCCAAGCACATCCTCTCGGGAAAGCCAGGAAACATCGAGGAGCCCCCTGACAGCACGATGTTACCCATCATGTCCCTCCTGGTGTGCTCGGGTACCTTCTGGAGGCTCTCCCAGGCCAAGTGGTGAATCCCTGGGGAGTTTTGGTGGAGTAGCATCGGGTGGAAGAGCAAAGGGGCAACAGAACCGTTCCTTGCCCAGGGTTATCCTGTACCCATTGGGGGTCTGAAATCTGGCTGGGTGATGGCAGCGTTGGTCGCAGAGGTCGCCTTCGTAGTCCATGGAGACGTAGCAGCATTGCTTCTTCAGCTGGATCACGGTCTTCTTCTTCAAGGCCTTCAGCACCGTGGGGCTGTTGGGGCTGTCCAGCAGCAGCCTGTGCAGGTACCTGGAGAGACAGCCGCCAGCCACCTCCAGCAGGAAGGTGCCCTCCCTCCAGGTACGGCCCTGGCAGACGGGGGTGACGTGGGACACCCCTGCCCCAACCTCCACAGCCAGACCTGTGACTCTGCCGTAGGAGCAGAGCGACAGAAACCCAGTGTCAGCCAGGCGCAGGGCTGGCACCCCAAAGCTCTCAAAAAGCACCTCTGCCAGCTTTTCCCTGCTGGTGGGGGGGCAGGAAGGGGAGTCAGCCATGAGCACGGGCTGCTCCTCTGGGGGCACTCTCAGGCCGCAGAAGAAGATGTGGCTCCACAGGTTTTCCATGCTGTCCCAGTCCTCAATGATGCCGTACTTGAGTGGGTAGTGCCTGGGTGTTACAGCAAAGCCCGCCATGCTTTTGGCAGCGGTGGGGTGCTGCTGCGTCTCCCATCTCTTGCCTGCGCTGCAGGGATGCAGTGATATGGTCCTTAGCACGAACTTGGGCTGCTTCTCGCCTGCAAAGCCTGCCCGGGTGAAGCTGCTGCCGTTGTCGATGACGACTGCGGGCTTTGCCATGCCTGGTGCTCCTGAGGGATCCCAGGGAGGGAAAAGAAGCCTCACCCTGCAGTGGAACAAGAGAAGCCTTGTGGGAGCACAGGTACCTGTGCCTGCCCTGGGCGTGTCTGTCTCTGGGTTTGTGCCTCAGTTTCCCCTCCTGTCTCCTTGCTCCCTGCCTGGCTGAGCATCCCTCCTTGGGTACCTCATCTCCAGGGGCTGAGGATTTGCCCCAGGCCCTTGGGTCTGGTGGTTTTAAGGACACAAGTGCAAACCGGATGGGGATGTGGAGTGGTTGGATTGGGCTGCAGGGAATGGCGCTGCCAGCAGAACCCATAGCACGTGGAAAGCTGCTGTGCTCTGAGCTGTGGCTCTTCATTGCACCCAGATTTTTGCCCAGGAGGATCTATTGTTCACTTTTGGCAAAGGAAGGAGGGAGTTTGGTGTCCTGTGCGCGTGTCCAGGCATTTCCCTGGCTCTTTGTGCTTCGCAGAGCTGGTCCTGGGGCATAGTGTGCATCCTGACCCACTGGCACTGTCTTCCCAGGGCAAGAGGGTGCAACCCCAGCACACTGCCCTGCCAGTGTTGTGGGGTGCTTCCTGGAAGGGGCTCCCCTAAAGTCTCTGCACTGCCAGCCTTACCTCAAGAGCCCTGGTGCAAGCGGAGCAGTGTGTGAACTGTTGGGTGCAGCAGGGGATGCTCTGCCTGCCCCAGAGCCCTCCCCGGAGCTGGGGACTGTTTCTGCAAATGGCTTTTACCTTAGAGCTTGGGGGCGTCCATCTGCGGTCCTCCACAGCTCACAGGGGAGGCAGTGGATGCTGGGATGGGGATGGGGCGGGTCACACTGTGCATTCCTTGCTGTGACCTCACATGTGTGCAGCCAGAGGATGCATTTCTCTATGGCATCATCGTTCCCTGTGATCCCTAAATATTTGCTTGGAATTCACCCTGTTAAGTTTATTTAAGCACCAACCCCTTCCAGTTGCTGCTCTGCTTCTGCTCTGTGCAAGGGACGTCTGATGGATCCTCTCCCTTTTTCCCCAGAGGTACGAGACCTCCTCGAAGATGGAGCAGTTCCTGACCCGCTTCCTGCTGCGGGAAACCATGCACCAGCTGCAGTCCCTGCAGACCTCGCTCGAGTGTGCTGTGGACACGGTGGAGGAGCAGGCGGGACGGGAGAGGTAATGGGGTGGGATGTGCTGGTCCTCGCCCTGTCCCCACCACCGCTCCTGGGGTCACAGCGTGGGGCAGGACTCGAGGGTTTCCCTGGGGGCACATCTAGGAGCAGGATCTGCCCTTTGCAAGCTGACCCATGCAGTGAGTGACTCTGGCTTCCACTTTGCATTTGATTCTTTCAGAAAGGACCTAAAGAAGTCGGAGACCTCGGTTGGCCTGAGGTCAGGGAGACGGTGCAGGCGCCGAGGACAGAAGAACATCTGCCTGTCCCCAACAGACCCCTATTCTGGGATGCTCACGACAGGTACCCGCAGCCCCGGCTGTCCCTTGGGTGGGGGTCTGTGCCTCTGCCCCACTGGAGCTTGGTGTGGGTGTGGGAGCAATATCAGGGGCTTATCCAGGACAGCCTGGACCATTGCTGGAGTTGCTATGGGCTGTTGGATCTCTTGAGTAGTGGGAAAAGTTTCAAGAGAAAACAAAGTCACGTATTTTGTTTAAGTCACAGGTTTTGAAGCTTGTATGATTTTCTGCAAGCTTTTGCTGTGAGAAGAGCAAGCTGTTTCAGTGACGGCTCTCTGCCCTTCCCCATGCAGGTGTTTGTGTTGAAGACAACAGCCAGTGGATGGCTCAGATCAACAGGCTCCAGCAGCTCATCGAGAAGCTGGAGTGCAAGGTGCGTGGCAGAGGCTGGGTGGCTGGGGACTGCCCCACACCTCCACACCGACTGCGTCAGTGCTGGGACCTCTCCCTGAACCAACAGCCCCGGTTTTCGGTCCTGGCACCGTTACAGACCCAGCCTTACAAGGCTGCTCATCCCTTCCTGTCTCCAAAGCCTCCTTTCCCCCTCAGCTCCATCCCTGACTTCTATGTAGCCCATGCTGGACCCACCAGGCCCCACAGATGTGCAGGTCATGTCCCTTCTGTCCCCTGAGTACCTGAAAATGTCCCCAGAGCAGTCCCTGTCTGTCACGCTGAGCTGGACAGGGTTTTGAGTTGCTGCTGCTTTTTATTCTGTTGCAAAGTTCACACAGTAACGATGATTTTCCCTGGGGTGTAAACGCAGAGCCCACGCCTGGAGCCACTGAAGGAGGAGGTGATGTGCAAAGGAAGAGATGCAGTAAGTCCCTGTCCTGCTGCGTGTGGTTTGTGGGTGACCCTGCAGTGTGCACGGATCCCCTCTTGCACGTGTGTGTGTGTGTGTGTGTGCTCATACAGCTCCCGTGCCCTGAGACAGGAGTCACCAGGGTGAGCTGCTGGCTTTGGGCTGCCCAGTGCTGTAGCAGGGGGGGAGTCAGAGCTGGGTGTGGGAGCATCCCCAGAGCAAATGCAGCTCCATCAGATCCATGAGAACCCCAGGCAACGCTCAGTGAGTGCCCAAATCCCCCGGGTTTGGGGGGAGAGCCCCAGTGGAGAGGCCACTTTCTGCTGGAGGAAGGACATGGGGAACTACAGCAGCCCCAGAGCAGGACCCCACCAAGGGCGGATGAAGCATCTCCTGTTGGTGCAGTAAAGGCAACCAGCCTGGATAGGAAGAAGCCACTTTGTTGGCTTTGTCCCCAGGGTTGTGGTGCCAGCCCCTTCTCACAGCTTCCTCTGTGGTGCTCTGCTGGCTTGGCACTGCCTTATCCCACAGCAGGGAGGCCAGGAGGGGCAGGTCGGTCCCTGATGGTGCTCCTGCGCTGTCCTTTGCAGCACATCCTGGTGGCCAAGAGGCAGATCTCGGTGGCGACCAGCAGCATCGAGGAGTTTCGCCAGGCGTTCAGGTCCTACACGGAGGTGACGGCTGGGCACAGCAGCTGTCTGCAGTAAGTGCAGCAAGTGATGGGGCTGTCTGTGGTGTGGCTCGCCCAGAAACAGGGGCTTATAATGTGACACCCTTCACAGAATCCCAGAACGTTAGGGATTG